>NC_066516.1:2723508-2738508 GCF_024679095.1 Eriocheir sinensis
TGAGTCGTTCCTCGTACGGTTTTGCCCTTAAGGTTGGAATCATCTTTGTGGCGCGTCGTTGAATCCTCTCCAATAAATCAATGTCCTTTCTGTAATTAGGAGACCAGAACTGTACTGCATTCTCGAGGTGCGGTCTTACCATGGAATTATACAAGGCTAGCATCACGTCTGACGTTTTACACTCGAAGTTCCTCGCTAAGAACCCGAGCATAGTGTTGGCTTTGTTGTATGCTTTTTTACAGTGATTCGCGTGTTTCAGGTCACTGCTGATAGTGACTCCAAGATCCTTTTCCTCCTGCATCGCTTGCAGAGGTTTCCCATTCATGATTTATGTGTGGTTACTATTTCTGGACCCAATGTGCATGACTTTGCATTTGTCAACATTAAAGGACATTTGCCATTTTTCTGACCATTCGATAATGTGATTGAGGTCTTTTTGAATTATTTCACAGTCGGTCTTTGTGAGGGCATCTCCACCCACCTTGGTGTCATCAGCAAATTTCGATATTGTTGATTTCAATCCCGATTCGAGGTCGTTGATATATATGATGAAGAGAATGGGTCCCAGCACTGACCCTTGAGGCACTCCACTAGTGACTGGAAGCCAATCGGAAGGCTGTCCGTTGAGTAGTACTCGTTTTCTGCCGGTGAGCCAATCTCTTATCCACGCGATCAGATTGGCTCCAATGTCCGCCGAGTGCAGTTTCTCAAGGAGTCGCTCGTGCGGTACCTTGTCGAAGGCTTTCTGAAAGTCTAGGTATATAACATCATTGGGGATGTGGGCATCCCAGTTATTATATATACCTTGGAAGAAGTCTAATAAATTTGTTAGGCATGAGCGCTTGTTTCTGAAGCCATGCTGGGCGTCGGAGATTACATTATTTTCTTCTAGAAACTTAACAAGTTTGTCTCTAATAATCTTTTCGAGTATTTTTCCTGCCACTGATGTCAAACTTATGGGCCTGTAGTTTAATGCAACGCTTTTGTCTCCTTTTTGAAAATCGGTGTTACGTTCGAGGTGGAGGAGGAGGAGGAGGAGGAGGAGAGTGTGACGCAGTGATAGGGGACGAAGTACTCAAGAAAGAGTGACGGAGGGAGGAGCGGAGAACGGGAGGGAAATGAAAGGGCGCTACGTACAAAGGAAAGGAGATGAGAGTAAGGCCGTGGCGAGTAGGAGGAAGAGGAAGAGGAGGAGGAGGAGGAGGTGGAGGAGGGAGTAAAATGGTGGTGTCAGGGGACGAAGGAGCTAGGAAAAGGTGATGGAGGGACGGTCGAGGGTGGGGGGAATGAAAGGGGCACTACGGAGAAAGGGAGGGTGATAGGAGTGAGGGTGGGGCGAGACGGACGAGGATGAGGGTGTGGCCTAGTGACAGGGGGCCAGTTTCACAGTTCCCCATGACGGGTTAGTAAGCTCCCAAACCAATACCAGAGGCTTCGAAATTTCCTTGTATAGTGACTTGTGTTTATATATAAGTTCACAAATTTGACGAAACTACACAGGAAAAGTCTTGTGTATTTAGTGTGGCATCGAAGACCTCACCATTTTGGATTGCATGGGATTCTAAGGTTTGGTTCGGGCTGTTACGAAGACACTATGTTGGACTGTGAAATCGGCTCAGGGAACGAAAAATTTAAGGGTGTGACGGAGGAACGGGGTGTAGGGGAAGAGAAACGGAGCCACGGAGAAAGGGAGGATGATGGAAGAGAGGGTGTGGCGTGGTGACAGGGGACAAGGGACTCAGGAAAGGGTGACGGACGGACGGAGGGACGGGGTGACGGAGAAGAAAAAGGGCACTACGGAGAAAGGGAGAGAGATGGGAGTAAGGCCGTGACGAGGAGGAAGAGAAGGAGGAGGAGGAGGAGGAGGAGGAGGTTGAGGGCGTGGCCTGGTGACAGAGGGCGAAGGACTCAGGAAAGGGTGAGGGAGGAATGGGTTGGCAGGGTGCGAAGTCGGGCTGAGGCACTGATGAGGTAGGGCGTGGGGGAGGGGGGAGAGGGGGAGGAGGGGCGGAGGAGACGTGAGCCGAAGCCGATTGAGACCTAATTAGTGAAGACGGAGGGAGGATGAGGGAAACTACGGCCTTGTCTTCAACCCTTCACGTCACTGTCGCTGCTCCTTGCATAACATTCTCTTCGTCCTCAGAGTTTTCATTTCTTTTAATCATATTTTCAACTCCCTTCTAACTGTTACTCCTGTTCCTCCTCCTCCTTCTGCTTCCCCAACTTCAACTCATAATATTCCTCGTACTCGTCTTCGTCCTTGCTTTCATCATCGTTATCTCCCTCCTTTTCCTCCTCCTCTTCCTATTCCTCATCTTCCTTCTGCTTCCCCAACTCCATCTCATAATATTCCTCGTACTCGTCTTCGTCCTTCCTCTCATCATCGTTATCTTCCTCCTTCTCCTTCTCTTCTTCCTATTCCTCCTCCTCCTCCTCCTCCTCCTCCTCTTAAGAGCTAGTTTTGCCTGCTCTTTCTTTTCCTACTCTTCTCTATTGTCATTTTTGAGTCTTTTTCGTTTTCTTTAAATTCACTATTTTTTTCTTTTCATATATTTTTTCGTCTGTATGAGTTTGATTGAATGCATGTTGTTCTTGTATGTCTGTTTGCTCGTATATTTGTCTGTTTGTTTATCTATGTTTGCCAGTTTGTGATTTTTTTTTGTTTCTTTATCTCTCTGCTTGCATATCTCTTTTATCTATCTGTCTGTCTACCTGTCTGTATCTTTTTGTCTTTCTGTTTCTCTCTCCCTCTCTCTCTTTCACACACACACACACACACACACACACACACACACACACACACACACACACACACACACACACACACACACACACACACACACACACACACACACACACACACACACACGCACACACACACATTTCTCTCTCCTTGTTCTATCTTGTTACACAGTATTGTTCCCTCCTTTTCTTCCTCGCTCCCTCCCTCCCTCCCTCCCTCTGTTCTCTCCCTCTCCTGCCTGTGTCCCTCTTTGTGGGTCTTTCCTCTCCCGTCCTTTCCTGGAGGCAAGAAGGTGACAGGTGCCGAGCTAATGGACGTTTATGGAAATCACATCTTCCTTTTACCTCCCTCCTTCCATTCCTTCCAACAGTCACTCCCTCCCTCCCTTCCTCCTGCCTTTACCTCAACCCGTCCGTACCCTCCATCAGCCACGTCCCACTGTCTCCCTCATAACTTGCTCCCCTAAAACAAGGAGGCTTCAACATGTCTCCCCTTCCCTCTCCTTCCTCTCTTCTCCCTTCCCCTCCCCTCCTCTCTTTCTCCCTGTCTTCTCCTCCTCGCTCCTCTCAGCTCCTCAGGCCACCCGTCACCTGGCACACCTGAGCGACTCTTTAATTAGCAACTCTCCTCACCTGGCCTCACTTTGCCATCCTCTCTCGCCCGGGCTTTCGGACACCTGTCGCTTCCTACGGCAGACGCTCTAAATGAGAGAGAGAGAGAGAGAGAGAGAGAGAGAGAGAGAGAGAGAGAGAGAGAGAGAGAGAGAGAGTGAGAGAGAGAGCGGGAGAGAGAGAGAGAGAGAGAGAGAGAGAGAGAGAGAGAGAGAGAGAGAGAGAGAGAGAGAGAGAGAGAGAGAGAGAGAGAGAGAGAGAGAGAGAGAGAGAGAGAGAGAGAGAGAGAGAGAGAGAGAGAGAGAGAGAGAGAGAGAGAGAGAGAGAGAGAGAGAGAGAGAGAGAGAGAGAGAGAGAGAGAGAGAGAGAGAGAGAGAGAGAGAGAGAGAGAGAGAGAGAGAGAGAGAGAGAGAGAGAGAGAGAGAGAGAGAGAGAGAGAGAGAGAGAGAGAGAGAGAGAGAGAGAGAGAGAGAGAGAGAGAGAGAGAGAGAGAGAGAGAGAGAGAGAGAGAGAGAGAGAGAGAGAGAGAGAGAGAGAGCATTTATTTCTGTCTCTCCATCTGTCTTTATCTCTCTCTTTCTCTCCGCACCTCACACCACCACCACCACCATCAACACCATCAACACCAGCACCCTCACCATTCTTCTACTGTCGTTCTTCTGTGTAATAAACGGCCGAGACACAACCCTCCCGTCTTTCTAGGGCAAAAAGGGGAGTCGCGTAGGGGCTGGCACTGAGGCCGTTGTGTTTTGAGGGACGGGAAGAGCCTCCTGCATCAAGGGGAAGGAAGGGTGTCGCTGTGTCCAGGGGCGGAGGAAGACACGTGGGAGGACGCGGGATGGTTGGTGGTGTTTGGCCGATAGGGGAAGATGAAGGGGACTGACAGGAGGCTGGAAAAGACGAGAGAGAGAGAGAGAGAGAGAGAGAGAGAGAGAGAGAGAGAGAGAGAGAGAGAGAGAGAGAGAGAGAGAGAGAGAGAGAGAGAGAGAGAGAGAGAGAGAGAGAGAGAGAGAGAGAGAGAGAGAGAGAGAGAGAGAGAGAGAGAGAGAGAGAGAGAGAGAGAGAGAGAGAGAGAGAGAGAGAGAGAGAGAGAGAGAGAGAGAGAGAGAGAGAGAGAGAGAGAGAGAGAGAGAGAGAGAGAGAGAGAGAGAGAGAGAGAGAGAGAGAGAGAGAGAGAGAGAGAGAGAGAGAGAGAGAGAGAGAGAGAGAGAGAGAGAGAGAGAGAGAGAGAGAGAGAGAGAGAGAGAGAGAGAGAGAGAGAGAGAGAGAGAGAGAGAGAGAGAGAGAGAGAGAGAGAGAGAGAGAGAGAGAGAGAGAGAGAGAGAGAGAGAGAGAGAGAGAGAGAGAGAGAGAGAGAGAGAGAGAGAGAGAGAGAGAGAGAGAGAGAGAGAGAGAGAGAGAGAGAGAGAGAGAGAGAGAGAGAGAGAGAGAGAGAGAGAGAGAGAGAGAGAGAGAGAGAGAGAGAGAGAGAGAGAGAGAGAGAGAGAGAGAGAGAGAGAGAGAGAGCATGGAAGTCACGTATTTAGCGAAGAACATAAGTGAATATTAGAGGAGGTGAGGTGAAGTGATTTAGGTTATTAATTAAACTCTGTGAGGAAGCGAAGTCTTGGGATGGAAGATGGACAGGGAAAGGGAAAGAAAAAGAACGGGGCGTCGCTTGTTGGGAGGAGAAGAGATCGGAGGTAGAGTAAGGTAATGAGAGAGAGAGAGGGAGAGACACATACAGTCACTACCTCCACCGATGCCATTTCTCTCCCACGCTTTCTCCTTCTACACCCAGTTTGAACTCCTCCTCTTCCTCTTCCTCTTCCTCTTCCTCTTCCTCTTCCTCCTGCTCTTCCTCCTGCTCTTCCTCCTGCTCCTGCTCCTCCTCCTCCTCCTCCTCTTCCTCATCCTCATCCTTCCTCTTCCGTTTTTTAATTGATTCCTGGCTCAAACATTTCAAGAGCTCACTACGAAAAGGAATATATAACAAAGAGAAAGAGAGAGTAAAAAAACAAAAACAAAACAAAAGGAACTCCGGAATAATATCAAAATACCATTGACACAGGAAGCTTCGGCGGAAAGAACTGCAAGCCGAGGGGAGAAGACCTGCGAGGGTAAAAGAAGGAGGAGGAGGAGGAGGAGGAGGAATGGAGGGGCGTGGCGGCGGTAGGTGACATGCGGAGGGACGGGGCGAGGGGAGCGAGGCGAAGAAAGGCTAACGAGAGAGGGGAAAGGCTGTGAGTAAGGGAAGAGGCGAGGTGCCGGCCGAGTGAGGGAGGTGCTTAATATTCTCTGTTGGATATATGCAATCATTCCACTCCTCAGCTCCCCTTCCTCCCTCCTAGCCTCCTCTCATTCTCCGGCCACTTCACTCCCTCTTGTCACCTTCCATCATTCTAACTTCCTTGTATTATCGTTTTCTTTACCTTCCTTAAACTCGTTGACTCCCCTTCTTTTCTCCCAGCTTCAACTCCCCTTCCTTCCAACCCATCTTCAACTCCCCTTCCTTCCAACCCAGCTTCAACTCCCCTTCCTTCCAACCCAGCTTCAACTCTCCTTCCTTCCAACCCAGCATCCTCTCATTTTCCGATAACTTCACTCTCTTTTATCACCTTCCACCATCCTAATTTCCTTGTGTTATCATTTCCCTTACCTTTCTCACACTTGACAACTCCCCTTCCTATCTTCTAGCCTCCTCTTATTTTCTGAGGACTTCACTCCCTTTTGTCGCCATTTGTCATCCTAATTTTCTTGTATTATTACCATTCCCTACGAGCCTCACACTCCTTAATTCATGTTCCTTTCTCTCAGTCTCCTCCCGTTTTCCGAATACTTGCACACCCTTTTGTTACCTTCCCTTATCCTTATTTTCTTGTATTATCATTTCCTTTACCTTCCTCACATTCCTTAACTCATCTTCCTTCCTTCCAGCCTCCTCCCATTTTCCGAGTACTTCCACATTATTTTTGTCACCCTTCATTATCCTCATTTTCTTGCATTATCATTTCCTTTACCTTCCTTACACGTTAACTTTCCTTCCCTTCCCGCCTCCTCTCATTTTCCAAGGACTTCACTCCCTTTTGTCGCCTCCCTTCATCCTAATTTCCTTGTATTGTAGTTTTCCTTACGTTTCCCATACTCGTTAACTCCCCTTTCTTTCTTTCTTTTTTCTCTCCTTTTTTACCCTTTCCTCTTCGGTATTCCTCTCATTTTCTAAGGACCTCACTCCCTTTTGTCGCCTACTATCGTCCTAATTTTCTTGTATTTTTATTCCCCTTCTCTTCCTCTCATTAGTTTTATTTCCCTTCCTTCTCTCCTCCTCTTATTTTCCGAGGACTTCACTCACTCACTTTTCCCGCCTTCTACTATCCTAATTTCATAGTAACATAATTTTCTTTACCTTCCTCTCACTCGTTAACTTTCCTTCCCTTCCCGCCTCCTCTCATTTTCCGAGGACTTCACTTCTTTTTGCCGCCTTCCATCCTCCTAATTTCCTTGTATTATCATTTCCCCTTTCTTACTCTTAGCCTTCTTTTTGTTTCTCAGGACTTCACTTCTTTTTGCCGCCTTCCATCCTCCTCATTTCCTTGTATTATCATTTCCCTTACTTTCCTCACACTCCTTTGAACTCCACTTCCTCCTTCCCAGACTCCTCCCATTTTCTAACGACTTCACTCCCTTTTGTTGCCTTCCATCCTCTTTACTTACTTTTATCATCATTTCTCTTACGTTCTGCACACTGGATATTTCTTCTTCTTCCCAGTCTGCTATTTTTCCCCAAGGATTTCAATTTATTCCTTCTGTTCCCTTATTTCATCCTAATTTCCCTCTCACTTATATCATACTTCCTTACTTTCCCCGTACTCCTCCTCCTACTCTCCCTTTAAACACTCCCCTAAAATCTCTACTCCCTTATATCCCATCCATTTCTCCCTCATATTGTGCCGTATTCTCCTTCCTTATAAAAATCATCCCACGTCTTTTAATTTCTCTTCCTCCTCCTCTCCTCCTCCTCACTCCCAAACTTCACTTGCTGCGTTCCTTACCCCTACTTCACCCCGCTTGCCAACTAGCCGTGTTTCTCTTTTTGCTAAATACGGTTATCTCCCTCTCTTACTCCTCCCTCCCTCTCTACTCCACTTCCTGACACTCTCCATATCTCCCACCGAAATTACCCCGACTTCTTGCTCACTAATTTCACCTAAGCTTCCTCCTATTCTTTTTTTTGCCTTTTATGTTTCCCCCCACTTTATCTCCTGTTCCTTCCACTCCCATCCTCCCTTGAAGCTTCCCTTCCTCCCTGTTTTTATTTCCTATCTCACCCCTCTTCCCCATTATTGGCTCCCCTTTTTACAATCTCCGCAATTTAAAGTCCTCCCATACACCCCCCTTCTCCTCTAATTACTACTCTCCCTAACTCTCCTGAAATTTAACCTCCTCTTGGGTCTTCTCTGTTTTACCCCCACTCCCATCCCTATTCTTTCTTCTCTTTCCGACCCTTGCAAAGTAAAAATTATCCCACTACGGTACCGACTCCTCTTTTTTTTCAATCTCCTTACCTCCATTGAAACTTCATCACCATCTTCTCTCTCTTCTTTGTTTTACCTCCCTTCCTTCCTATTCTCTTTCCTTTTTCCGACCCTTGCAAAGTAAAGTCATCCCTCTATCCTACTCTTCCTTCCACTCTCCTCAACTCCCCAAAACTTAATTCCCACTTTCTTCTTCCCTTCATCAACCCATCATCTCCCTTCACTGGCCATTTAACATGATTTGATTAATAGGATCTTCTACTCCCTTTATTTCTCTTCCTCTTACTGAACTATTATTTCTATTTTTCCTTTCCCTCCCTTCCCCTACTCCCTTATTCATCTCCCTGTTCTCTTACCCCTTCTCAACCCCCCCCCTCCCACACACAAACTTCATCATATATCTTTCCCTTTCCCTTCCCCATTTACTTCCCCCTCCGTTTTTTTAACACGCTCACTTTCCTCCTATTCTCCCTGCTACCCATCTACTCCCCCCAAGCTTACCCTACTTCTCCCTTATCCCATTTATTTTCCCCCATTCTCTTCTGCTTTCCGTCTCCTCCCCCTCTTCCTGCTACCCATCTACTCCCCCCAAGCTTACCCTACTTCTCCCTTACCCCATTTACTTTCCTCCATTTTCTTCTGCTTTCCGTCTCCTCCTCCTCTTCCTGCTCCACATCTACTCCCCTAAACCTACCTCATTTTCATACATTCGTCTACTTCCACTTACTTTCACTCCATTCTCTACTTTCACCCTATTCTCTTTTCCTCACCCTCCGACTCCCCCATCTCACTGCAATAGGCGGCTCGCTCCCCCTCACCACCTGGCCCGGCATTCTTAAGGCTTTTTATAACTTAGCTCCTGAAAAATGTACTCCTCCGTTTTTCACATATTCACTCTCTAATATCCTGGGCTTCCTTCGCCTCTTGTAAGGAGCTTTTTTCTCCTCCCATTCACATTTTGTCTACACCCGATAAATGGTGAGAGGAAAAGAACGTAGAGAGAGTTAGGTGGGGGAGGAAATAGAGGGTGTAAGGAAGAAAAAAAAATAGGGAGGGGCAAGGAAGAAGAGGAGTAAGGAAAGAGGGAGGGTAAGAGGGAATGACAGGAGGGGAAGAATGGAAGGAGTAAGGAGGGAAGGAAGCAAGGAGAGAGGGAGGGAATTAAGGAAGATGTGTGTGTGTGTGTGTGTGTGTGTGTGTGTGTGTGTGTGTGTGTGAGAGAGAGAGAGAGAGAGAGAGAGAGAGAGAGAGAGAGAGAGAGAGAGAGAGAGAGAGAGAGAGAGAGAGAGAGAGAGAGAGAGAGAGAGAGAGAGAGAGAGAGAGAGAGAGAGAGAGAGAGAGAGAGAGAGAGAGAGAGAGAGAGAGAGAGAGAGAGAGAGAGAGAGAGAGAGAGAGAGGCTACTAGCTGAGAAAAGAGGTGATAAAAGGGAAAGTTGGGCGCGGCTGAAAGAAATTGAGATGGAGGAGGTGGAGGAAATGTGTGTGTGTTTGTGTGCGTGTGCGTGTGAGAGAGAGAGAGAGAGAGAGAGAGAGAGAGAGAGAGAGAGAGAGAGAGAGAGAGAGAGAGAGAGAGAGAGAGAATAAGACAGAAGGTAAATGTGGTCGTCTTGAAGTAAAGGTCCCAGAGCGGCCTGCTTAGGAGGGACAGGGGAAAGTAGGAGTAAGAGGAAACCCTTGGAGAAGACGCAGGAAGAGGGAGGGAACGGGGAGGAGGAGGAAGATGCCTAGCTGTAAGAGGAGGAGGAGGAGGAAATGGAGGTAGGTAGTGAGGAGGTGGGCTGGGAAGAGGAGGTTGAAGAAGAAGAAGAAGAAGAGGAGGATTAGGATGAGTAGGTGGAGGAGGAGACTGAGAGGATGGTAGTGAAGAAGGAGAGAAGGAGAGGGGGAGGTGGAAAGAGAAGATGGCTCACTCAGGAAGAGGAAAGAGGAGGAGCATGATAGGATACTCATTACGGAAGTCCTAAAAATGGAAGGGAAAACTGAAAAACGTGGAATGATGCTACAAGAAAAAGAAATATAGATAGAGATAGATATATAAGTGAAAAGATAGACATATGGGTCCCCTAATAACATATGTACCAAGCGTCTTTCTATATGTGGCGCTTGGTACACTAGGTTACTAAGTGCCTCATATGAAGATGGAGAAACAAGTAGAGAATAGGTAGAGAAACAGAAAAATAATTAAATAAAGAGATGCAGAAAGATAGATATACACCAGAATTCATACAAAGACTCATACATACACAAATACACACAAACATATTCCACGAGTACAGTCTCATAAAAACAAGCCAAACAACAAATACACACAAACATATTCCACGAGCACAGTCTCATAAAAACAAGCCAAACACAGATAGATATACACCAAAATACATACAAAGACTCATACGTACACAAATACACACATAAACATATTCCACGAGCACAGTCTCATAAAAACAAGCCAAACAAAAAAAGATACAAAAGTCAGTATGGAAAGAAGACTAACCAGGAAGCGTCCCTCTGCCCCCATTATGCCTCGGTGGCGCCGGGCGAGGGAGGAAGAGGAGGAGGAGAAACAGGGAGTTCGTGTGGGGGGGGTCCAGACAGGAATGAAGAAGAAGGGAGTATATAGGAGAGGAGGAGAGAGAGAGAAGAGTTGGTACACTGCATTTTTCATAGGCATTATATAGTGTAAGTAGTGGTAGGTGTCCCCAGTCCTTGTCTCCGCGAGGGGAGGGGCGGCAATGGGGTGAGGGGGGCGTCGAGGGAGGCGAGAGGAAAGGAAGTGGGGAGGCAAAGGCTCGATGGGCCGACAAAGAGGTTTAAAGGGGAGGGAAAGGGGCGCATTGAGGCATTCTTTTAAGGGCTGGACACGGGCTTTTAAAATGTGTCAAAGTGATGCTAAGTAATTCATTAAGCAGAACGGACATGACGTAGAGGGGTAAGAGACTGGGAGTAGTAGTGATGGGGATGCTGATGGTGGTGATGATGGTGTGTGTGTGTGTGTGTGTGTGTGTGTGTGTGTGTGTGTGTGTGTGTGTGTGTGTGTGTGTGTGTGTGTGTGTGTGTGTGTGTGTGTGTGTGTGTGTGTGTGTGTGTGTGTGTGTGTGTGTGTGTGTGTGTGTGTGCGCGCAAGATTCAAATACGCTTTTCCTTAAAAATACATTATCGAGACGACCAGAGTTGAAAACTAACAAGTTGTCAACACACAATGTAAGCATTCCTAATTAAGCCGCTAGGCAGAAACACGCAGCGCCGGGCATTCCGAAGTCAAGCGAATACGCAGGGAACGCTAGGCTTAACGTTTCATAGTTTTGGAAAACAGGTTTATTCAGCATCTCATAAACGAACAGGTCAACATTTTTTTTCTGCAGGCTATAAATTAAATCGATCTGCCCCGGAAAGACAGACAAGAAGCCAGCGCTGCCACGGGCGTACTGAAGGTCTTATTGCCAGCATGCGCGCCACTGTACGGTACACACCACTTGTAAAACAAAATAAGTCTAGGCACTCAAACCTGGACGTTTCACTTGTTTCTTTGTATGACTATAAACATATATAATATCTCAAAGGCTCTCCTTGACCATGTGCGTGTGTGTGTGTGTGTGTGTGTGTGTCATAGATAGAGAGAGAGAGAGAGAGAGAGAGAGAGAGAGAGAGTGAGTGGGTGAATGAGTGAATGCATGAGTGAGAGCGTGAGGTCATGAGTTAAGTAAGATGAGCAGAGAGGAGAGATGAGGAACAGGGAAAGGCGTTCATAGTGAGGGAATGAATGAGGGTGGAGGGAAGGCGAAGAGAAAAGCTTATGGGGGAAGGTTGGAGGAAAGAGGGGAGAGAGGCAGGAGGATACAGGGATGAAGGTGGGTGAGAGAGAAAAGGGGGGGAGGCATAGGTAAGTGGTGGGGAGGGATGTGGATGGGGAGATGAAGGAGTATTGGAGGGGGAGGGAAAAGCAAATGAATTGGGAAAAGTGGGAGCTAAATGCAAGTAGTGGGGAGGAAAGTGGGTGGGGAGGTGTAGGTTGAAGGGAGGGAGGAAGGAACGAAGGGTCAGGGGCGTCAAGGCTTGCAGACGGAAGGCTTATTATGGATTTTTTTCGCGTTTACACACATGAAAACGAGGAGGAGTGCAACACGGCCACGCAGAGTGCAGGAGCCTTCCGTTAGTTGATCCTTCTTCTTCTTCTCTCTCTCTCTCTCTCTCTCTCTCTCTCTCTCTCTCTCTCTCTCTCTTAAAGTATGACAGTGTCTCTCTTTCTGTCTAAAAGAAATAGTTTTTTTTTTTTCCATTCATCAATATTGACTCTGCAAAGTCAGACGATTATCTCAGTCCTTTGCAGTGTTTCCAAGTTAAAAAGAAATCATCACTTTTTTGTAATGTCTTCTCTTTTTTTCATCCCACTCATTCGCCTTCAAAACCGCCCCACTTCTTTGAACTCGGCCCATATATTTCCAGGTAACGCAATTAGAGAACTGTAGTGAAAGTTTTGCACGCTAGGCATTAAAAGTTTGTGAGAGTCCCTTGTCATGTGTTTTTTTACCTCGTAATTCCACGGGAGGACGTCGACACCGTGGATTGATCGTGGTATTTCATGTGTTGTGTTGCTGCTGCTGCGACACAAAGAACACACATGACATCAGTGACTTTGACTAATCTATACGTCCAGAGTTATCAATGACATTCCTTCCTTCCAACCATTACATTCATTGGTTTATCAGATTGGTCCATTCGTCACACAAGGAGGACATGATTACTTAAACGACTTGGAATTAACTACTCATTTAGAGAAAGATCACAGCTACTTGTTTTTCTTTTTCACCATTACGAACATGTATTACTTTTGTGACGTAGGTATCCGCTACGAGACGAAAAAAGATAATAGCTAGATTAAACGATCTGTAATTAACTACACATTCAAAGAAGGGTCAAAGCTGCTTATTTCTCTTCTTTACTATAACGGACACTTGTATTAGTTATTGTGAGGTAAGTATCCGCCACGAAACGAGAGAGGTCAACGACTAATTAAAACGACTTGGAATTAATCACATATTTAGAGAAATGCTAATTTCATTGTTTCCCTGTTCACCATTACGGACACATGTATTGATTTCTGTGACTTATGTATCCGCTACAAAATAAAAAAAGACGAAGTAATTTATACGACTTGGGATTAACTGCCCATAATAAGAAAGATCAAAGCTGCTTATTTATCTTTTTTACTGCTACGGACACATGAATTAGTGTTTCTATGCCTTATGTATCCGCTATAAACGAAAAAAGACAATCAATCAATCAGTGGGGGCATACGCCGGAGGGCGTGTCGCCTCGCCCACCCTCCGGGCGAGTCTCCATGCAGGCCCCCTTCCCATCCAGAGTACCTCCCGGCAGGATCTATCTACTTGCTTATTTCACGAACCCCGTGGGCGTCCCCTTGGCCTCCTCCACTCAGGACTGTCTCTTACAGAAGCAACCCGATGAGCAGGATCAGCTTCAGGGTAATGTGCCACGTGCCCGTACAGCCGGAGTTGGCGTTGACGGACTATACAGATAATATAATTATGTCGAATCAGTCTCACGGAGTAGTCGCCGGTCTGACACAGTCATTCCAGCGATATCCCATGATTCTGCGTAGACATTTATTACCAAAGGCATCAATCCGCCTCTCCAAGTCCCCAAGTCCCCATTTAGTGTCCATGTCTCACAATCATAGAGTAAGACAGGAAGCACAAGGGACTTGAAGATCCGGATCTTTGTCCTTCTGCACAGGTATCGACAACGCCATATACTCGTGCTGAGCGAGTCCATAACACAGTGGGCCAGGCCAATTCTCCATATGACTTCCTGGTGAGACTCACCGTTGTTATGAACTACGCTATCAAGATACATGAAACTTTGAGATCTCAACGTCCTCGCCACACGCATAGAAGGACTGTATTGTTTCATCTAGCAAGCCTCCAAACTGTACCTTAGTCTGGCCCAGAAGGCCTGAAGTCCCAAGGGCTTCGCCTCCTCGTGCAGTGCCTCGGGAATCATCACCAAAAACCACCAGCGACTCCGCCAGGATTACTGCATCATCGGCAAAAACAAGGTCAGTGACCCTGGTATTGCCAATGGATGCTCCGCAATGACTCTGGCTAACTTAAACGTCTTGGAATTAACTACATATTTAGAGAGAGATCGACGCTGCTTATTGTATTACCATTATGGACACATGTATTAGTTTCTCTGGCTTTAGTACCGACTAAAAAACGAAAAAGGGCAATGACTTGGAATTAGCTACATTTACAGAGAGATCAAAGCTGCTTGATTTTTTTTTTTTTTAACGTTACGGACACATGTTTCAATTTCTGACTTATGTATCCACTACTGAACTAAAAGTCAGTAAAATGCTCTAACGTTGTCGTGGGCCTTGAAAAAAATATAGTTATCACCAGAAGCCACGAATAATCAAAGCCATTATAATAGTTTCGCCGTCATGTTCACAGATTCCTCCGGCTACTGTCACAACCCAATCTATAGATTTCAGAAGAAATCATACGTCTGTCCTGGGCTGCTTATTGAGAGGTTTAAGTCCTGCAAGAGCTTTCGAAAAGTTATACTTAGCCGAGAAAGCTTTCTCTGACAGGAGCGGCGATTATATTTTTCTATATTATGCAAAACGGTATGTTTATTTGCTAAATGTTTACTCTGGCTTTTTTTGTTTATTCGTATGCATAATCAAAAGTGGAACAAAGACTCAAGCCCGTATTCTTAAAGTATCGTTCGCCTGTTTGAAAAGCCTATCGTAGCAGTACTAGGCTTTTCATTGTTTTGTGATCCCGGCAATAGTTTTACAAGACTTCTGCACCATGATTGGGAAACAAGACACCCAAGAAAACCCGGTTAATCTACCCCGCGGCCTTAGAAAATAGTCACGTTGATGAATATGAACCTCAGTCCTAAGGAAAGACGATTTCTCTCTCTCTCTCTCTCTCTCTCTCTCTCTCTCTCTCTCTCTCTCTCTCTCTCTCTCTCTCTCTCTCTCTCTCTCTCTCTCTCTCTCTCTCTCTCTCTCTCTCTCTCTCTCTCTCTCTCTCTCTCTCTCTCTCTCTCTCATATTTCAAAGGCACTCACCCATAAGCCTTAGTTTCTTACCATTCTTGTTTTG
>NC_066516.1:2743508-2761008 GCF_024679095.1 Eriocheir sinensis
TGTTATATATCTAGACTTTCAGAAAGCCTTTGACAAAGTGCCACACGAAAGACTCCTCAAGAAGCTCAAGTCGGCTGGATTAGGCGGCAATCTGACAGCGTGGATCAAAGACTGGCTCACTGCAAGAAAACAACGAGTTGTACTCAACGGACAGGCCTCCGAGTGGCTCCCGGTCACAAGTGGAGTGCCACAGGGGTCAGTGCTGGGACCCATACTCTTCATCATATATATCAACGACCTAGAACTAGGATTGAAGTCCAATCTTTCAAAATTTGCCGACGACACAAAGGTGGGTGGGAAGGCCCTCACGACGGCAGACTGCGAAATTATCCAGAGAGACCTGGACCAGATCACTCGGCGGTCAGAAAAATGGCAGATGTCCTTCAACACTACCAAATGTAAAGTAATGCATATCGGATCCAGAAACAGCAACCACACATACTACATGGGTGGTGAACCACTACATGCTGAGCAAGAGGAAAGAGACCTCGGGGTCACCATCAGCAGTGACTTGAAACAAACAAAACACTGCAAGTCCGCCTGTAAAAAAGCCAATACAATGCTTGGGTTCAAAGCGAGGAACTTCGAATACAAGACCCCGGGAGTTATGTTATCCTTGTAGAACTCGCTGATAAGGCCCCACCTGGAATACGCCGTGCAATTCTGGTCTCCTAATTACAGGAAAGACATTGAATTACTTGAGAGAGTACAGCGCCGCGCCACGAAGATGATACCATCACTGAGGACGAAGCCCTATGAAGAACGATTCGAGCGACTCAACCTCTTCACGTTGGAAAAGAGACTACTGTGGGGAGACATGATACAAGTCTTTAAGTACATGAACAAGCTCAGCAACGTTGATCACTCCAAACTCTTCACGCTACAAACCAACCTGAGAACAAGAGACAACGGAAAAACAATTCAAACAAAGCGATGCAATACCGACATCGGCAGGAGTTATTTCTCGAATAGAGTTGTTCGCCACTGGAACAGCCTTCCTGCAGAAGTAGTTAGCGCAGAGATCATCAACTCCTTCAAGAAAAGCATTGATCGCCACTTTGCTGCATCGGGAGTGAACTGAACGTTCCCAAGAGTAGGTACACAAGTGCTTTAATCCTTCCCTGCAAGCCTCTCCTATGGCAAACGGATTGATTAAAAGCCTCCTCCCTGAGCATCATATTTTCTCTCTTCTCTACCTTCCATTTCCATTCTTTCATATATTGCTCTCCTCCTTTTCTCCACTACCTTTTCCTTCTTTTACCTCTCATGTCTTTTTCATCTCTTTCGCGTTCTTCTTCCCATTTCTCCTCCTCCTCCTCCTCCACTTCCTTCTCCTCCTCCTCCTCCTCCTCTAACTCATATTTTCCTCTCTACTATCTCCACTTCCACTTCATTCTCCTCCTCTTTCTCCTCCTCCTTTTACTCATATATTTTCCACTCTACTACCTCCACCTCCACTCCATCTCCTCCTCTTCTTCTTCCCATCTCCTCCTCCTCCTCCTCCACTTCCTTCTCCTCCTCCTCCTGTTCCTCCTTTCCATCTCCTCCTCTAGCTCGTATTTTCCTCTCTACCTCCTTCTCCTCTCTTCCCAGCGTCCTCGTACCCTCTCTTGTCTCCTCCATCTCTCCCAATTTATCAGTTTATTTTCTCCCTCTATCTCCCCCATCAGGCCCACTAAGAGGCCCTCCAAGACAACTTCATGCGTATCACACACACAAACACTCTCTCTCTCTCTCTCTCTCTCTCTCTCTCTCTCTCTCTCTCTCTCTCTCTCTCTCTCTCTCTCTCTCTCTCTCTCTCTCTCTCTCTCTCTCTCTCTCTCTCTCTCTTTATTTAAATTGACGATCTGTAGTACACAACATATTTGTTTTTGCCGACGAGACTTTATGCGATCGTTCGTACGAGCAGCATATGTTTCACTGTGCACTTTTCAGGGCTTAAAATGTCACTTTTTTCTTGTGCATTATTTCAAAAGCCCTTTACACTTGTTCACTGTGTATTTAGCATCACTAGTGGTGTGGGGCATGTTCTTCGCCACCTGTGAGCAGCCACTTTTACCTGCTGGGTGGACATTTCCCTCACTGTTGGCCCTGCTGCAGTGAACGTGTTCCACAGGCGGGACACCCTGGAGGTGAAGGTCCTCTGGTGCTGGCTGGCGCGTGACCTTGGCACCCCGACCTGCTCGTGGCTGGAGAGTACCGTTCTCGTATCTCTCACAGCCTCTCGCAGGGAGAGCCTCAGCCTCCAGAGTGTCTAGAGGTATAATATCCTGAGGAGGCGGCTGGGGGTTGTTCTCCTGTAACAGTCGCTGCATCCGTCGCTCCACCTTGTCCAGTCTCTGCAGGTGTGTGGCAGCGCTTGACATCCAGGTCAGAGCCCCGTACTAGAGATAGTGTCTTACCTGGGCCTTGTAGAGGAGCATACTTCCTCGCTTGTCGAGGAAATTAGCCATTCTACGAAGGGCAGAGACACGTAGGGAGGCTTGGTGGGCGACGTGTTTCAGGTGGCGGTCGAAGCTCAGCTCTCGGTCCAAGTCCACTCCGAGAATCCTGACGTAATCCTGGAGCGGGAGGGTGACGGAGCCAAACATCACCCTTCCTTCGACAGCTTTGTGGCTGCCGGGGAACGAGAGATCACCATCGCCTGAGTCTTCTCAGGAGCAAAGTTCACCTGCCAACGCTCCCCCCACTCCCGTATCAAGCGTAGTTGCTGGTTGACGTCAGCAATCGCTTGCTGGCTTTCTTGGCGAGGATAGGAGAGGGAGAGCGTGCAGTCGTCAGAGAGAGAGAGAGAGAGAGACACTCTCTCTCTCTCTCTCTCTCTCTCTCTCTCTCTCTCTCTCTCTCTCTCTCTCTCTCTCTCTCTCTCTCTCTCTCTCTCTCTCTCTCTCTCTCTCTCTCTCTCTCTCTCTCTCTCTCTCTCTCTCTCTCTCATGCTTCAGAAGACCATCTCATCAGAATTCGTCTTCGCCAGAAATCACGATCTTCTGATGGGTGGGAAAGGATCTGTGATTACCTTTCTCTCCCTCTTTCATCTCTCTCTCTCTCTCTCTCTCTCTCTCTCTCTCTCTCTCTCTCTCTCTCTCTCTCTCTCTCTCTCTCTCTCTCTCTCTCTCTCTCTCTCTCTCTCTCTCTCTCTCTCTCTCTCTCTCTCTCTCTCTCTCTCTCTCTCTCTCTCTCTCTATATATATATATATATATATATATATATATATATGCATATTTAACTCACATTATTTATTCATTAATGGCGAGAGAGAGAGAGTTTTCTTCCACCTCGTGTTATTTCAGTAGTCATTTCTTCTCCTACTCTGTCTTCTTTGTCTCCTCTTCATTTCTCTTTCGTTCCCTTCCCTTCCACTCGTAGTTTTATCCAGGCCTCTTATATATTCACCACCACGTCTCCCATCACTCTCACCCACTCACCTTTCCCACGTCTCGTCTTCTCTCTCGTCTCGTCTTCTCTCTCGTCTCGTGTTCTCTCTCGTCTCGTCTTCTCGTCTCGTCTCGTCTCTCTCTCTCTCTCTCTCTCTCTCTCTCTCTCTCTCTCTCTCTCTCTCTCTCTCTCTCTCTCTCTCTCTCTCTCTCTCTCTCTCTCTTTCTGTGTGTGTGTGTTCCTAGTCGCTACCCTTTATTTTTATTTCCCTGGCTCTCGCTTTCACAAGATAATAACGGCCGTGGTACTCGAGGCTGCCTCTCCCACAGCTCCTCATTTGCATGGAGAAATATGCCGGGGAAGAGGAGGAAGGAAGGCGCGGCAGAGGAATGAGACCAGGATGAGAAGATGCACCAGCCGAAGACGTGGGAGGGAAATAGATAGGTGGGACTTGCATGTATGGATAAAGGAAGGTGGAGATCAAAACTGATAGATGAATATAGATGAATGAAAAAGTGGAGAATGAGGGGTATTGGAATATGAACTGTTGGATAGATAGGTAGATAGGTACGTAGTTATATAGATTAAGCGAGAGAGAGAGAGAGAGAGAGAGAGAGAGAGAGAGAGAGAGAGATAGTAATTATTCACTCAGCTCCACTTATTTGGTATTTTTTCCTTCCTATACAGGGAAAAAATAAAGGAAAACTACGATCGCGAGCAAAATCCAAATTCTCCGGGTCTAGTCTGCCTTAGGGAATGGTTTCGTGGCCCGGGGCGGCAATCGGGTTCGCTTTGTTGCAGCACGTGATAACATTCCAGAGGCTGTTCTGTCGAGTATAATAGTTATCAAAAATCTTCGACTTCATTTCATCCGATGTTTACATATAATTCTCAACAGAAATGAACATAACTGTTTTCTTCGCCAATATCCGCGGTTTGCATTTCTTTTTTTAAGTTTCCCAAATGGGTTCAGTCTTTCTTGGTGGTGCCTGTTTGTCGGCCAGCCGCACAGCTTTGAGAGGCGAGTCCTGCTAAAATATAATGGATGGACAGCAAGTTTCACATGGCAGCAGTGTTCACAAATCTGACTTACTCGTGGTGTGTCGTCACAACCACAGAGCCATTTGCATTTGTGAGATAAAGTGATCTTAAACTGCGTGTATTTATCCATACTTGCATTAGGATGTTGAAATGATAGAATGTCTGGTGTAATTTTGCACTGTGCTTACATTTTAATCTTTTTTTTTAATGTCAGTTGGGAAAAGTTTAGACTTGGAAAATATTTCAATCGATTTTTCATCACTGAAGTATACGTAGTCATAGGTATTCCTAAACACAGCCACTCACTCGCATTGCAAACATGAGACTGACTGAGTGAATGAGTGAGGTAATAAGAAAAAAAGAAAGAATATAGATAGATAGATAGATAGATAGATAGATAGATAGATAGATAGAGATATATACATACATTAAACATGCTAGACATTAGAGGTTGCACGGCTTTATGGTAAGATAAAAGTCAGTGGTAAGGTTGGGGAAATTCCAAAGTGATGCGTGGGAAGATGATAAGAGAGAGGAGAGAGCTGTAATCTATCAGATCAAATGAAAAATGTAGATTCGTTGAAGGAGGGAAATGATATTGTCTAGGAAGAGTAGTCATTCTGCAAGGACATAATGTAGGCAAGGTTGGCGGGAAAGGTGAGCCAAATAAGAAAAAGCAGGAGCTGGGCATCAGCTTTATAAGAGCAAGATAGGAAAAAACAGAAAACAAAATTGATGAAGCTGAGTAGAAGACGTTAGTGAGGACTAATTGACCTCCTTTGACCTCTATTCAGGAGCAGTAAGTAGCGGGCTTTTTTTTTTTTTACGCCCTTGAACTGTCTCCTTAGCTGTAAAAAAAAATTAACAAACATGAATTGAACAAAAACTTTAGAGTAGAGTTTTGGTCTGGTTTTCATGAAAATGCATTAATTTTAATGTTAAAAAAATCCTGATCTTTTATCGTTACTAGTAGTGCATTATTCTGCTGAAGGTACCGCACGGCAGGAACAACTGTTCGATACGGGTGGCGGAGAATGTCTGGGGCAGCAGTCTGAGGGACCTGCAACTTGCATCTCCTTGGCTGGAGCCGCCGGAGCCCCTGACTGAAGCATGCAGGCCTTCCGTATTGTGCAGTATTTCTTGATTCAGTCCGTGCCTTAACAGCTTCATTACTAATAAGATTTACGGATGTTTACGTTACCTAGGGTAAGGGCCATCAAACCTAATGAGCCGGGATATGCTGAACATCTAAATTTGCATTATTTTTTTTTTTTTTTACAGCTAAGGAGACAGCTCAAGGGCGCAAAGAATAAAAAAGAAAAAAAGGCCCGCTACTCACTGCTCCCGAACAGAGGTTAAAGGAGTGTCCAAAATCAGAGGTTAATTTCGGGAGGAGAGGTGTCCTGATACCCTCCTCTTGAAAGAGTTCAAGTCGTAGGCAGGAGGAAATACAGATGAAGGAAGATTGTTCCAGAGTTTACCAGCGTGAGGGATGAAAGAGTGAAGATGCTGGTTAACTCTTGCATAAGGGGTTTGGACAGTATAGGGATGAGCATGAGTAGAAAGTCGAGTGCAGCGGGGCCGCGGGAGGGGGGGAGGCATGCAGTTAGCAAGTTCAGAAGAGCAGTCAGCGTGGAAATATCGATAGAAGATAGAAAGAGAGGCAACATTGCGGCGGAATTTAAGAGGTAGAAGACTATCAGTATGAGGAGGAGAGCTGATGAGACGAAGAGCCTTAGCCTCCACTCTGTCCAGAAGAGCTGTGTGAGTGGAGCCCCCCCAAACAAAGCCCATATTTATGATTGAGAAAAGCCGTTAGAACCCTTAGTAATGGGCACAAATATAATACATTTAGGTACAAGAATAATATATGTATCTTTTAGTTCGTACACGGTGCACTAAACCTTGGCGGTTATGTGGCTGTTGCAAATGCGACTGCAAGTATTCCAGACCGAGGTTCGGTAAATTTATGGACGAGGAAGGCATGATATTTTAGATGAACCCTCAAGAGTTCCTTTATGTATTAGCTGATTTTTCTCCTCCAGACTCAAAAATTTTCCTTGATTATCTGAAGAAAAGTTAAAAAAGAATAGGAAAGAAAACAGAAAAAAGAGATATAAAAAGACAGACTCGAGATAGTGAAAAAAGACGAAAGACAAATTAAGAATAACAGCATAAAGGTTATTGCCAGAAAGAGGACGACAGAGGGAGGGAAAGAAAAAAAGGGTGATGTGGTTAAGGGTAAGAGGGTGCAAAGAGGGACGAAGAGAGAAAAGGAGTGAGAAAAATTATGAAAGAGAATGGAGAGCGGAGCATGACATCGAGAGAGAGAGAGAGAGAGAGAGAGAGAGAGAGAGAGAGAGAGAGAGAGAGAGAGAGAGAGAGAGAGAGAGAGAGAGAGAGAGAGAGAGAGAGAGAGAGAGAGAGAGAGAGAGAGAGAGAGAGAGAGAGAGAGAGAGAGAGAGAGAGAGAGAGAGAGAGAGAGAGAGAGAGAGAGAGAGAGAGAGAGAGAGAGAGAGAGAGATCCATTTGTTCACCCTTCATTCACTATCACACAATAACCAGAAAAATAATAGCTTCGTAGAGATGCAACCCTGAGCAATTGTGTGTGTGTGTGTGTGTGTGTGTGTGTGTGTGTGTGTGTGTGTGTGTGTGTGTGTGTGTGTGTTCTTTTTATCAACGTCCTGCCGGTCCACCCTCGCTCTGATTCCTGGATTTCGAACAAGGGTGCCGAGGTTTAGTGGAGCGAGTCAAAGAGGTGTGCGCCACGAATTTCCTGAGAGGGTCTGCCAGTGACAAGAGCGAGGCCTCCGTCAAGGGGCGGGGGCGGGGAGGGGCAAGGAAAAATGGTAGACAAGGGCATGCAAAAAGAGAGAGAGAGAGAGAGCACCTGACCTCGAGATCCCAACAGAACGGCTTTAAGTTATGACAGCGCTAAGGATATGTTTGTGAAGCGATAGAGAAAGATGCAAGTGGGGCTGTGAGTGAGTGGTCAGCATACGAGCGCGACGACAAGCTAACGATTTTTGTCAACGCCGAGTGGCCAAGACTACCCACATGGTGTTCTGAAGACCACCTATCAACCACTACACCAGATTCTCTCTCAAGGAGATAAAAAAAGGAGCATCGAAAAACGTGCCAAGCGAGATGGCGCCACTATAAAACACGTGTCTGCGCCAGAACGGGCTGCGGCCGGCCACAAGACCACCAAGTAAGCCTAATGGCACCATGAGCGGAACGTAAAAAAAAATAAGCAAGTAGATGAGCAAACATAAATCGGTAGGCAGAACACACACACACACACACACACACACGCACACACACACACACACAGTTAAATTAATCTACTAGTGATCCATTCTCCTATTTGTCTGTCTGGTTAACGACACAAGCAACAACACAGCAGCAACCACTCTTTAAGGTCGTTTTTTTTTCAAGTCACTGTTACTTTGTGCTGCTCTCTCAAATGTGTGTGTGTGTGTGTGTGTGTGTGTGTGTGTGTGTGTGTGTGTGTGTGTGTGTGTGTGTGTGTGTGTGTGTGTGTGTGTGTGTGTGTGTGTGTGTGTGTGTGTGTGTGTGTGTGTGTGTGTGTGTGTGTGTGTGTGTGTGTGTGTGTGTGTCATCAGCCTCATTCTGTCTATTTCATAGTCTTGACCATTTGGCATTTCAGTCTCAAATGAAGGATGATAATGATGTTCATAACTATGCTGCTGCCGCTGAGGAGGATGAACAGAAAAGAAAAAGAAAACAAAGAACCCGAAAAGGCAGGAAACAGGAAGCCTGCTGTTGGCTTGTAACAATGGTTTCCGGTTTAGCGATTTAATAATGTCGTCAGAAACGTCAGTGATATTCACAGCAGAACAAAGCACCTCTATTATTTCAGTTTACTCATGACACAACAAAGTAACGGTCAATGCAATTTTCAAAGATGTTTATCGTTTTCACACTAACTTATTCTGAAGGAAGGTTGTTCCACTGTCGGAGGACGGAGAAAAAATAAACTCCTGCCAATATCTTTAGTACATTTTTTCGCTTCAGTTGATAGACACTTATTGATATTTTAGGGGGTTAGTTAGGAACTAAGAAAATCGTGAAATGATATTGACGATACTCAGATTATGAAGGCACTTGAAAACTTGCACCAAATCTCATCGCAAGTCTCCCTTCGTTCGATCGTTCGTTCGTTCGTTTCCCATGCTGCTGAACCCTCAAAGGGGATAGATAGCTTTTCGTATCACGTCGCTATACTCTCTCCAGTATTTCAACATCCTTCTTGTAATCAGGGAACCAGAACTTCATTGCACATTTCAGCTTAGCTTTATCGTCGATTTGTCTAAAGATTACATCTCTGCCAGCGCCCTACACTCGAATTCGTTGTTATGAATACGATCATAGTATTGGTGGAGGAGGAGGAGGAGGAGGGGAAAGAAGAATAGAACTTACAGAGAAGAACAGGGACGAGGTAGTGGAGGATAAAAACAAGCAAAGCATAGGAAAAAGGAGGAGGAATATCAGGATTCGGAAGAGGAGCACGAAAGTGAGAAGGGGAAGGAAGGTCATTATTAAGAGGAGGAATAATGAGACAGGTCAACGTCCCATTTGTACCTTAGTCTACGCCCACATAAATAAACAAAGCATTACGAGCAAACTTTTCCCATCAGTATAATTGCTTATGTAATTTTCGGTGCCATTAGGCAGGTCGAGCGGCAAAGGTAATAACAGCTGCAAATAAAGGTCGACGTGATTTTTTCCTTGCTTCTGTACGTACGCGTGAAAATGTCGTTCCGGGATCATGGAGTGTTAGCAGAGAGCAAAGGTAAGAACAACAGGTGTGTGTGTGTGTGTGTGTGTGTGTGTGTGTGTGTGTGTGTGTGTGTGTGTGTGGCGCTGACAGGTGGAGCAGGTAGTAAGGAAAGTAACGAATCTAGACATGCAGTTTCTTTTTGCATGTTCTCTTTTACAACACGTTGCCATTTTTTACATCAAAGCGAACTCTTGTTTCTTATTTTGCATCACCAATATCCAGTGTGCAAAGAATATTATAGCTCCGATGAAATAAAAAAAAAATAATATACACTTTGCAGGATAAAACCTTCCCTGACACTAAAACATTAATTAAGTTCTGTATGGCCTTTTTTGTTTCTCACAGTAAAGTTGGAATCACACATGCTGTTCAGTATTATGTAGGTATTTCATTGTTGAGACTGGCTGGCAAAATAGTTCTTAATTGCAGTAAGAAACAGTGCATGGAGGAGGCCAAGGGGACGCCCACATAACTCATGACCGGGGCAAGTCGATCGATCTTGCCAGGACGGACTAAGGGTGGATAGGGCAGCTGTGTAGGAGCTTACTCGGAGAACTGCCGGGAGTGTAGGCGGCGAGCGAGTGAAGCGACGCGCCCCCGGGTGAATGCTCCCCGTTAGTTAGTATGAAACAAGCCGGTGACATATTTAGCTGGTTTAGTAAAAGTGGCGACAAGTTTTAGGTAACAGCTAAGATGAAGATGAGGAGGTGGATTAGGTGTAAGAAGCAGAGGAGGAAGAAGAGGAGGAGGAGGAGAAGAACGACGACGACGAGAAGAGGAAAGGATAAAACAGGATGCCGAGCCAATCAATTAGAACACCGGAGACGCAAATTTTCACTGCAGTCATAAATTCTTATGAAAATGTAAACTGCATAAATCTGTGAAAAGAATGAAAGGAAAGCATACTCGAGTGTATATTAGAAACTGTAATCTATCTTTCACTGAGCTTATTTGCATTATTTAACTTCCTTAATACATCTCGCATCCGGATCCGCACACATAACATTCACTGCCACTGCGATCGACTTGGGGGCGACACATCCAACAGGAACAGCATTATTATTATTTTTTTACATCAAAGGATCCGGCCCAAGGGTAACAAAAAGAGTACAAAAAAAAAGCCCGCTACTCGCCGCTCCCACAAAAGTAAAAAGTAAAGAGTAGCCAAGAGAGAGGTCTCCCTTCTCCCAATTAATGGAGATGTTGAGCCCAAAATCTAGGGAAACAAGAACAAGTTATACAGAATTTGCCAAAAGACGACGTCGAGGCAAAGCGATTGAATACTATATACAGCCCTAAACTTTAACCACCCCCACAACCCTCACACCACAAACTCACCATCACCTCATCTCGAATACACCACTTCTCTTCCTCCTCCTCCCCCTCTTCCTCCTCACCATCACCACCACGAGCCAGGACCACTACTACCTATAATAGACGCAGCTTCAGCTTCAAGTACCACTACCACAAACCCACCATCAACCCACCGCGAACACACAACCACCACCTCCGCCACCAATCCCGAGCAGACACCCCCTACCACAGTTACGCCTCTCCCAGAACCTCCATAACAGGTAACTAATCATCACCACCACAGCCACACCCCCATCCCCCTCCACACACTTCACGCCCGCGGCCCACCCAGAACACGTCCGCCCATCAGCCCCGCCGCTAACAGGACTCCTTCACATTTTCTCTTCTATATTTGCCGAGTTACAAGAAGGAAGAATATCCTTGAGAATACATGTTCGTCTGAGCCACACTAAGACACGGCAGGCAGGGAGTCGGAGAGCTAATGAGGAGCGGGAGGAGGTTGTAGAAGGTTTTAATGCGATTTGTTTTTCTTGGTAACATCCCACAGGTGAATGAAAGGTAATGTTGACGGGGGTGTTTACAGACTTAACATCCCGCCTCCTCCTGTGATAGTGCTGATACGTTTTCAAACCTTTGAACAGAAAATTGAAGCGATAAATTGCAGGCACATTCAGGCTGAGCATGATCGACAACGAAAGAGTACATACGCACACATAAAAAATTAAAAAATACAGAAGATAGTGGCACAGAGTACAGAGTGAAGAAAAAAGTTGGTAAAACTCCAGAATCCAAAACTTCAAAGAATATTAAAATCCAGAAAAGTTCAAGGAAACAAATATACAGATCCCTGATAACGAAAGTTTACACGCACCCAAAAAGTATAAACCCAAAATAATTTATATATTTTCTTTTACGGTCGACCTTTAAAGCATTGAGGGGGGGGGGGGCGCTTTCCAGCTTCTTTCCCGTGAACGCGGGAGTAAGGCAGAGCTGTGTCCTTGTCCCATCGGTTTTCAAGAGTAAGGCAAGGCTGTGTCCTTGTCCCATCGGTTTTCAAGAGTAAGGCAAGGCTGTGTCCTTGTCCCATCGGTTTTCAAGAGTAAGGCAAGGCTGTGTCCTTGTCCCATCGGTTTTCAACACTTGCATGGACTGGGTACTAGGCAGAGCTGTGGAGCAGAATCATTGTGAATCATCCACTGGCAATACCAGGGTCACTGACCTTGTTTTAGCTGATGATGCAGTAATCCTTGCGGAGTCACTAGATTTGGTGATGGCTCTCGAGTTTCAAGACACTGTAGGAGAAGCCCCTGGGACTCCAGGTCTCCTGGGTCAAGACCAAGGTACAGGTGTTTGGAGGCTAGCTAGATGAAACAATATAGTCTGTCTATGCGTGTGTGAGGACATATGAATCTCTAAAATTTCACAAACCTTGGTAGCATAGTTCAGAACAACAGTGGGTCTCACCAGAAAGTCTTGCGGTGGACTGGCTTGGCCCACGGCGTTATTAACTCGCTCAGCACGAGTATATGGCGTTGTCGATACATGTGTAGGACAAAGATCCGTCCCCTTTGTCCCTGTCTTTTCTGCAGGGGAAGGCTGCCTGCAGCACCAGTAGGCTTTCTAGAGGGACCTTATGGACGGCCCCAGCCCCTTATGGACGGCCCCAGCCCGTTAGTGACGCAGGCTAATTTTATATATAGTGGCTACCGTGATGTAGTACTTTGTAAAGGCTTAGAGATTGCGAGAGCTACGTTCGCCTCCAATGCCGAAGGTTCAGGATAGAAAATGATAGGTATCTCAGGAAGTGGGAAGGCAAACACTTGCTAACTTAACATTAGGTTTATTAAATAACAAGTCAATAACACTAACATATAACTCCCCCAACACGTACAGTAATCTAACCGTCTAGCATCCTCTCCACACAAATGATACTACCTAAATAGTAATCTCATTACAGGCAGCTAAGAAAAGAGCACGAATAATCACGGGAGAGGAATGATAGAGAAGGTTAGACTTACCTGGTGCGGAGTCGTATACACGGAAGTCAATCAGGACAACCGAGGAAACACTGTGCACACAATCACCACAAAGGTGTAACAAACATCAATAATGAACTCCCCCAAACACGTAACAGAGATATAACCGTCTATTAATCCTCACCATAGTAGTTCAAGTATAGCAACAACACAGCCTTTAGGCCAACACTGTGGGGAGGTTAAATAGAACAAGGTTAAAGATCACCTGGTGTGGGGTCGTGACAGTAGCACAGATGTAACGTAGCACAGCTCAAGACGAGACCAGAGGCGGCAGGATAAGAGTTCCGTCCCCTCTCTATACAGCGGCTTGAACAGGCAGAGAGAGAATCACTTCAGCCCACGAAAGTGATGTCTTCTAAATAAGAACATAAGAACGCAGGAGTCTACAAGAGGCCGGTAGGCCTCTACGAGGCAGCTCCTTTGACCCTAAGCTCCCGTGTATCTAACCCCACCTAATATCGCTGTCCATGAGTTTATCTAGTCTATTTTTGAATGTGACAATTGTATTGGCACTCACCACATGACTGCTAAGCCTATTCCACTCATCCACCACCCTGTTAGTAAATCAATTTTTGCCTATGTCCCTGTTGAATCTGAATTTATCTAGTTTAAACCCATTACTTTGTGTCCTACCCGGTTCTCTTACCAACAAAACCTTATGAATGTCTCCCTTATTAAAGCCCTTCATCCATTTATAAACCTCGATCATGTCTCCACGCACCCTTCGCCTTTCTAGAGAATGCAAGTTTAACTGTTTGAGTCTTTCCTAGTATGGCAAGTTTCTCAACCCCTGAATCATCTAAGTCATCCTCCTCTGCACCGATTCTAACATTTTGATATCCATTCTTTAAAAGGTGACCAGAAGAACTGAATACATAGTCAGAAGAGGTCTAAACTATGCTAAATATAGTTCGAGGATGACTTCGGGGCTTCTGTTGCTTACGCTCCTTGAAATAAATCCCAGTACCCTATTAGCTCGATTTCTAGCTTGAATGCATTGTGCCCTTGGACGGAGATCAGAGCTCACTAAGACCCCTAAATCCCTCTCGCACCCAGACCTGATTATGAGAGTGTCATTTAAGCAATAGTTATGTGAGGGGTTGTTCCTACCTACACTCAGAATACTGCACTTCCCTACATTGAACTCCATCTGCCATTTATCCGCCCAGTCATACAATCTGTTGAGTTCACCTTGGAGAATACTAGCGTCCTGATCCGACTCAATTACTCTACCGATCTTGGTATCATCTGCAAATTTACTAACATCACTACTAATTCCTGTATCTAAGTCATTGATATAAATAATAAACAAAAGTGGACTTAATACCGAACCTTGTGGGACCCCACTCGTAACACATCCCCAGTCAGATCTTTTACCATTGATTTGCACTCTTTGCTTCCTATTGCTAAGCCAAGCCTTGACCCAGTTCAAAACTTTACCCTCTACTCCGTGACCCTGTAATTTAAGCAACAGTCGTTGGTGAGGATCTTTGTCAAACGCTTTACTAAAATCAAGATAGATTACATCATAATTTGCATCTCTGTCAACCGCCTCAAATACTTTATTGTAGAAGGACAAGAGATTGGTGAGGCATGACCTATCTTTTGTGAACCCATGCTGCGAGTCGTGAGTTAAGCTGTTTCTCTAAATGCTCCCGAATGTTCCTGGCTATTATGGACTCCAGCATCTTGCCTATAACCGATGTTAAGCTAATTGGGCGATAGTTTGAAGCAACTGACCTGTCTCCCTTTTTAAAAATCGGCGTCACATTAGCTACTTTCCATAGGCTCGGCACATAGCCAGTATTTACCGACATCTTAAAGATGTCGGTTAGTGGGTCACTGAGTACATCACCTAATTCCTTTAATACCCTCGAAAATATCCCCGTCAGGACCTGGCGACTTGTTCTTCTTAAGCTTATCTATCTCATCCTGAACTACTTGGCTGGTAATGATTATATCCCTCAATTTATCGCCATCCCCGCCCTCGTACACCTGAACTCTGAACCTCAGCAGAGTGGAATAGATGTATGTTGCCGGCAGAAGGCTGGAGATCACTGACGATATTAACAAGACGGAGCTCAGTCAACACCACCGATTCTCCTCGCGGGTTCGAAGCGTGCATCGGCAACTCACGTGAAGCATCACGCGTGGACAAGTGGTAGTTACGGTGGCGTGATGTTCCTACGCACACAGAAACACACACACACACACACACACACACACACACACACACACACACAGAGTCATGTGAGGGTTGCTGGCAGCCCTTACAGACTTACTTTGCCCATGCTGCCCCGCGGTGCTCCTCTTGAGCGAAGTCGCTGAACTTAAGGTTGATTGAAGATCCGGACAGCGTGTAGGTAATCTTCCGCCATTCGGCGATGACTTGAAAAATCAGCGTGCTTCGGTGGGGACTCGAACCTAGTCCACGCTAGGTTCTGGAACTCAACACGCCCGCACACTAATCACTCCGCCACCACCTAAATAGGGACATGGAGAAACGGACTGATGCTTTTGATAGTGTCTACGCAGAATCATGGGATATCGCTGAAATGACTTAGTGTCAAACTGGCGATTACCTCGTGAGATTGATTCTGCATATATTACCCGCATAGTCCGTCCAAGTCCAAGGACTTGTGTCCGTCAACACCAGCTCCGGCCATACGAGCATATGGCATGCTACCCAGAAGCCAACCCTGCTCATCGGTTTGTCTCTGTATGGGACAATCTTGAGTAGAGGAGGTCAAAGGGACATCCACAGAGTTGGTGGCTCGAGCAAGTCGATATACCTTGCCAGGAGATACTCGGTATGAGAGAGGGGCCTGCATGGAGACTTCCCCGGAGGGACCCCCGGACTTGGCGTCGTAGAGTGGGGGAGGCGACGCCCTCCCCCCCGTGAATGCCTCAATTTATTGATTGATTTAGTGCCGGTAGACTTCTTTAATGGGGCCTGATGGTCGGCCCCAGCCAGTATTGGGGTAAGCAAGTGTTTGAAAGTGACACCAACTTGCCTGGCTCATGCTGTCCCCCGAAGCTCAACTTTGATCCTCTCTAGAGAGTTTATATAGTCTGAGTTGAAAGGTGGTCATGAAGGCATCATGTGAATAGTCTCAGGACACTCGGCGATGACTAAAAATTGTCATCTTGTAACAGCGGACGGTACTTGAACCTGGGTTCTCAGGAGCACCGCGCCCAAAGGCTGACCACTCAGCCACTACTTCCACCGCCAACACTTTTTGAGGACAAGGAAATACAATAGATGCAAAGAAGAAAAAGCGACGAAACGAAAAACAACACATCCAAATAATATAAGTAATCCATAACACGAATTGTTATGAAAACTAAAGATAAGTGTAAGGCAAAGAAGCAAAAAAAGAACGGAAAGAGACAAAAATCCGTTCGCGCGTGCCGTTCTCAAGCAAAACGGCGGTGGAGAGGCGGCGCGACACTCCCCTCGTGCATGTGTCCAGAGCAACGAAGGAAAACAAACAAAGACAAAGGATGAAATCACGCACTGAGAGATGGGAAGGAGGAGGAAGACAGGGGTGGGAAGAAGAAAAATTGTAAAGGCAGGCATGCACTACTCTCTCCTCTCTCCTTCTCTCCTCTTTGTTTTCTTCTCTTCTTCTCTTCTCCTTTTCTCTTTCTCTCTCACTCATTTCTTGCCACAGTCAACGTACGCCCAGGCACCGTCCTATCTCTCTCTCTCTCTCTCACACACACACACACACCACACACACACACACACACACAAACACACACACACACCAGATCCACATACACACCAATCTTTACTTGTCTCCTTTCCTTCTCCAACGCATGTATTCCGGCAGGCATCCACCCACCAGATCCCGAAAACCGACTAACGCGCACCATCACCCAAGCACCCAGAACACAGGCAACACACACAGCAACCCCCACCACCACGACCACTCTGGCCCCCCACCACCACGACCACTCTGGCCCCCCACCACCACGACCACTCTGGCTCGTTCATTCACCCTGCTAACTTCTTTTGGCCGTCCCGTCAACTGATCCACACTATACGTCCACTAGATACAGCAGAGCGGACTCACTTCATTATCATCAATCGCTCTAAATTACTATCACACCATCGCAGCAGCACTACCATCAGCATCAGAGTACAATGCCCCATATTCCCAACACCACCTTCACTAAAGTATACATGCGTCACATAAATCACCATAGCAACCACTCACACTATCACCCCCACAGCCCTCCACATCATCATCATAATCATCCACACTATCACAGCCACCCTCACCAACACAACCATCCACTCTATCACTCTTACAATCACCATAATAATCAACAACACCCTCACCATCACAATACCTACCATCACAATCACCCTCACAATCAGCTCAAGTCCCTTATCAACCCTCTGCGCAAAAAGAGAGGAAGGCAAGAGAAAAATAAAGTTAGAGAGAGGTGGTGTCACAGAAATGCATTACCTTAGTGTTGAGTTAATTACCAGCGTCGGTAGGAGTGTGGTGGAGGAGGCGCTGAAGAAGGTGGTGGTGGTGGTGATGGTGATGGTAAGAGTGTGGTGGTGGTGATGGTGGTGGTAAGAGTGTGGTGGTGGTGGTAAGAGTGTGGTGGTGGTGATGGTGGTGGTAAGAGTGTGGTGGTGGTGGGTTGCAGTGCATGCACTGTAAAATATTAAAGGTATGAAAAGATTACAAAAAGGGTATGTAAGTGTCTAAAATAGTGTACCCTTTTGGGGTATAAAATCCTCTAAAATAGCTTTTACAGATACCTTCGACAAGGGTATAACGTATGCTTCCCATGCCCTGCCCGAGGGGCTGTGTTCAAGGCAGAGAATACCCGGCGAAAGGGTATTCTAGATTATAGATGATTATATACCACCACCACCAAGGTACATGGTGTTCTCTTCTTTAAAGG
>NC_066516.1:2768508-2783508 GCF_024679095.1 Eriocheir sinensis
CCTCCTTTTACTGACAGTCTTCTACCTCTTAAATTTCTCCGCAATGTTGCATCTCTTTCTATCTTCTGTCGATATTTTCATGCTGACTGCTCTTCTGAACTTGCTAACTGCATGCCTCTCCCCCTCCCGCGGCCCCACTGCACACGAACCCCTTATGCAAGAGTTAACCAGCATCTCCATTCTTTCATCCCCTTCACTGGTAAACTCAGGAACAGCCTTCCTTCGTCTATACTTCCTTCTGCATATGACTTGACCCCTTTCAAGAAGAATGTTTCAAGACACCTCTCTACCCGAAATTGACCTCTCTTTTGGCCACTTTATACTTTTCGCTTTGTGGGAGCAACAGTTAGCGGGCTTTTTTTCTACATTTTCTTTTAGTTGCACTTAAGTTGATCTCTGTGCTGTAGAAAAAAGGAGTAGTCGTGGTAGTAGTAGTAGTAGTAGTAGTAGTAGTAGTAGTAGTAGTAGTAGTATGATCTCCCCATTTTATCAAGTCACTTCAGGCGTGGCTGCCTCAGGCAGCTGTGTTGCCCTTTTCCCATCTCTCACTCGTTCTCCCTCCCTCCCTCCTTCCCTATTTCATTTACTCTCTCTCACTACCTCCCTCCCTCACTCATTCATTCATTCTCAATATTTTTTCTATTTTAAATTATCATATTTTGACTTATTGCCCACACAATTCATGAAGTAAATGTTTTGGAGACTTGGCTTCCTTGACAGTGTTGTGTCATTGTCACCGTACTTGACAACTATGCACAAGCCACGCTTCCGAAACGCATAAAGCAACGTATAAGGATGTACACAGACTCATAGTTTCGTCCTCAAAGAACGAATCTGTCAAAATTATATGATATTATGTACTGAAATGTAAACAGTATTTAGAACTTATTAAAAAGTAGTAAATAAGTAGCAAAATGAGAGAGAGAGAGAGAGAGAGAGAGAGAGAGAGAGAGAGAGAGAGAGAGAGTAGCGGAGATGACGTGGTATATGCGCTAATCCAACCGGTCACGCCGAAAGTGACTTAGTTAAATGGAAAGACAGTGATAGTAGTAGTAGTAGTAGTAGTATAGTCAGTTTCATTTCATCTGTCCACCAACAACGCGGGAATTTTGATGGATGTGGCACCTGCGCATTTCTAGTTCGTGAATGCGTGAAAACCAACTATTATAATAGACATTCAAGCTTATTTTTCAGTAATATATTTGAATGTTTATGTATACAAAAAACAACTCAGTCGTTTGCATCGATAATCTAACATACAAGCACACGAAAAGACAAGCTTGTATCAAATAATATAGTCACAGCATGCTCGAACGATCTATAGTTTTTAAAATTCTTTGATTGATAGCTCATTTCAGGTATATTAAAAGACATCTGGCTCTGAAAGTGCATATAAAGGGTATCTTAATAATTTACTGTATGGAAATAACGATTGATAATCGAAATAACATGAAATAGTAAATAATAACTGTTGAATGCGATGCTAGGCTATTTCGAATATTAGGCTACCCATGTTATTTACATGCAACACATCAAAATTCCTTATGTATAGACACTTGCAGAGTCGGATGTCACTTTATGTACCTGAATGAGATGAAATATGGGTATCTGAAAGGCTATAGATCGTTCGAGTATCATCAGACTATACTGCTCGATATACAAGTTGTTCTTTCGTGTACTTGTATGGTATATTATCGATGCAAATCTTCTGTTTGCGGTTCATATACAATTTCTTGAGGGTCATTTGTATACACAAACATTCAAATATATCACTGAAAATATAAAGTTGATCTTCACGCAATCACGAACTAACAATGCGCAGGTGCCACATCTACGCTCGTGAGTGCAAAGTCACTTATACCAAGTCAAGTCACTCTGCCTTCAAAACTGCGACCAGTACGAGCAGGGGCGGTTTGGGGCGGAGCAGCGGGATGACGTCACTTGAATCCAAATACCCGCCAGTTTACGGGTGACCAAAGTTGCGGCCGTGTGTGCACTTTGGATGTGCATGCTGGCCTTCTTACACCGCGCGTTCAGGCAAGCCACTGACGAAAAAAATATGCCTCTTTATAGTACTATGCGTGACTGTAATTCCTATGCCTAGAAATGGCGGTGTGGGGCGTGAGGGGGGAGGGGGGGCATATTGAAGTGATTGATTTAAACTAGTCCGCCTTTCTTCGTTTTCTCTAAATCCCTGTTTCTACATTCTCTAGTTTGGCACCTAGCAACGTCACGCATAAGCCACGCCTCTGACGTGTCTCCTCCCACAAAGCTGCATATGACTTGACTTGGTATAAGTGACTTTGCGCGAGTGGACAGACGGATAGAAACGGACTATAGTAGTAGTAGTAGTAGTATCAGTGATATATGTAATATTACTACAACTAATAATAATAATAATAATAATAATAATAATAATAATAATAATAATAATAATAATAATAATAACAATAATAATAATAATGTAATCAGCCCGGCCCTGCAGGAAGTGGCAGAATGGTTGGCGCAGTGAAGTGGCGGACTGATTGCCTCGTTTGATTCCGCCAGTCATCTGCGGATGAAGTCACGTGGATAAAGATCACACACATGTTGTCCTTTGCCTCAGATTTCGGCTGACACGTCGGCCTAGCGGAGAGCCAGGGGGTGAGTCGAACAAACAAGACAAGACGTTACTATTCGAGAAAAGAAAAAAATAATATAGAGAAATCTAAAATTACTCGCGTATCGCAGGATAAAGCTTGACATCAGTGTTCGTAGTCTGAAGGCACAATAGCCAGACTTACAAGATGATAATGTTGTCAATGTGTTTATGTGCTTGAGTTTCAAGATGATTCGAGCTATCTGCCTAAATACTGTTCATCTTATCCCTGCCTATCAATTCAAATGTATACTATCTTCTCTATATCTTTCAAGTCTACTAGCTGCCTTTTTTATATCTCCATCTATCTGTCTGTGACAAACTTTAGGGGCGCTGCGGCATAAGTGCGGCGTACTGCAGCTGTACAAGACGGGGCGGGGCTGGGCGGTGATGGAAGCGGTGGTCAGGGGAGGACGGGGCGCGTGGAAGAGTGTAAAGGATGGCGGGGATGGAGGAAGGGTGAAGCTAAACTGAATTCCTACACGTTCGACAGCAGCAACATTGTTTTCGGAAGCGGAGGGGCGAACACAGGAGCAGCCTGGCAAAATACACACACACACACACACACACACACACACACACACACACACACACACACACACACACTCAAAGTAATAGGAGGGTACAATGCGTTCCCACAACATCACCACATGTCCGCAGATACTGATATATACAGGTAAGCCTCACCTTGTTTAAAGCTCGATTAGCACGCAGGTAAAAGGCAACACTACCTGAAACAGAAAAGCTCAAGCGTACACACACACACACACACACACACACACACACACACACACACACACACACACACACACACACACACACAATGGTCCAGAAGAAAAAAAAGAAGCGCTGCACACACAGGAGAAGGAAAAACTATTATCAAATCAAAACTCCTCTACAAGTTTGCTGACAGGCGCACGGACAGGCGGACAGACACTGAGAGACACGGGTACAGACAGACGGACAGGAAAGAATAATAATCAGACAGACAGAAAAGAATAGTAATCATTCGGCTACGGTAGAAAGGCGCGCCACTGAAATAATAATAATGATAATAATGATAACAACACCGAGCTCGATGTCATTTCTCCACCGCCAGAAGATTTTTAGAGAGAGAGAGAGAGAGAGAGAGAGAGAGAGAGAGAGAGAGAGAGAGAGAGAGAGAGAGAGAGAGAGAGAGAGAGAGAGAGAGAGAGAGAGAGAGAGAGAGAGAAAACGCGAGTTGAGGGATAGGCAAAAAAATGGGAAAGACTGAAGGAAAAGTTTGAATGGGAAGGAACGGGAGTGGAGAAGGAGGGGAGGAGGAGCAAAAGGGTAGAGAGGAGAGAGGTCGAGGGGGAGAAGGAGGGCTGAGGAGAAAAGGGGGCGAGGCCTTTACCTTTGATATTATGAGTGAAAAATTGCGTACAGCTTGTGTGGACGGACCGCGCCTCTGACACCCAAAAATATCCAATTTGGGGGGAAAAAATCCTCTCGGCGAATGTCTGTAGGGAGTGGTGGAGGAGAGGCTGTGGGGGGGGGGGGATGAGAGTAGATTGTGACGGGATGAGTAAGGGGAGGGTGTGAGGAGAGCAAGAGAGGGGAGGAAAGAGGGTACGAAGGAGAGAAGAATGAAAGTGGAGGGGGTGAAAGAGGGGTGTGGGGGAATGAGGGAAGACTGTGACAGGATGAAAGAGGGGAGGTTGTGAGGGGAGGAGGAGGGAGAAAAGGGGTACGAGGGGGAGAGGAAAGAGGGTGAAGGGAGTGGTGTAGGACAGGCTGCGAGGGGGGATGAGGGAAGATTGTGATGGGATGAGTAAGGGGAGGGTGTGAGGAGATGGAGAGGAGAGAAAAGAGGTACAAGGGAGAAAGGAAAGAAGCTGAAGGGAGTGAGAGACGTGAGGGTGTGAGGGAAAGATTGTAAAGGGACGAACGACGGGAGGGTGTGAGGAGAGGGAGAGAGGGGAGAAAGGGAGAAAGGAAAGAGGGTGAAGGGAGTGAGAGACGTGAGGGTGTGGGGAAAAGAATATGAAGGGATGATTGAGTGGAGGGTGTGGGGAGAGGAAGAGAGGGGAGAAAACGGGGTACGAGGGAGAGAAGAATGAAAGTGAAGAGGATAAGAGAGAAAGAGGTGAGAGGAGGAAGGAAGGAGAGGGTGTGAAGGGTGATGATAAAGGTAGACAGGATGAGTGAGGGGAGGATGTGGGGAAAGGATGAGAGTAGAGAAAAGGGGTACGATGGAGAGTAGAAAGAAGGTGTAGGGGGTGAGAGAAGGGGGTGAGAGGGGGATGAGGGAAGATTGCATGTGACGAAATGAAGTAGGGGAGGGTGTGAGGAAAGGAAGAGAGGGGAGAAAACTGGGATGAAGTGGAGAAGATAAAAGGCGAAATGGGTGAGAAAAGGGGGTGAGGGGGACGAGGAAAGGTTGTGATGAAATGAATGAGTGGAGAGATTGGTGTGAGGGGAGAAAGGAAGGAAAGGAAAGAAGGACTGGGAAGGAAGGAGAAAATTAAGGGAAAATTAAGGGGAGGATGTAAGAAGTAGGAGATGGGAGACATGATTGAGGGGGAAGGGTGGAGAAAAAAGAGGGAAGTGAAAAAGGAAGGGACTGGAAAATAAAGACAGGGAAAGAAGCAAGGTGTGGACGTAAAAACATAAGGAAAATGCAAGAGGCCGGTAGGTCTACACAAGGCAGATCCTGTACACCTTATCCCGCTATTAGTAAATTCATCTAACCATTATTAATGTATCTACCGTATTGGCACTCACCTTGCTGTCCAACCTGCTCTACTCATCCACCACACTACTGGTAAACCAGAATACATATGTCATAAATGAATCTGAATTTAATCAACCCATTACTACGTGTCCTACCCGGCTCAATTACCATCAAAACTCTTTTTGTATCACTCTTATTAAAGTCCTTCATCCATTTATAGACTTTGGTAAGTCTGCTTGCTCCCTTCGCTTTTCTAGACAAGTTTCTCAACCCGTGAATAGTTTTTTGGTCATCCTTCCATGCACAAATTCTAACATCTTGATATCCATTCTGTAGTAAGATCAGAACTAAGCTGCATAACTGAGAATAGGTCCAACTAATGCTAAATATGGTTTCACGATTACTTCGGCACTAACCAAAGTAACACTCTTCAGTAACTACCTGCTTGAGGAAATCATATTATAATACTTTTTGAAAATCCACGCATTCCAAGTTACACGCTGCGCCTTCACAATCTTTGTTCCAACAGCTGAAATCACCCATTATGCATAATGCAGATTTTTTAAATTCCTTCTCACCTTGCCAGTCGCCTAAAGTAAAATGCAAGTGTCCTGCTCGCTAAGGTGAGGCTGCCTGTGCAGGGTCCTAGGAGTTATATTTCTTTCCCTCTTGAAGGACGTCCACCCAAACTGAGGATATTCACAATAGGATAACCACCTCTGGAGAAGTTAATACTTACAACATGGATTCTATTTTAGTCCCTGAATGCAGTGCAGTAACAAGTGACTCATGGAAAATAGGAGGGAGTCGAGGGGGGCGAAGCCCCATCGGCATTATTCCAGAAGGTCACCCGTCTCACAGCAAAGAACATCATGGTGTGTCCATACAATACACTGCCGTAATGTTTTTTCCGTGACAAATGGAAAGGGGGTCTAGGGAGGCGAAGCCCCCCGTTAGGTAGGTTACGTAAAGTTAGGCTTGGTTAGTTTAAATTTATTCGCCACGCGTTGTGGGGCGGCGGAAATACGCAGCACAGGACGGGACATGGCGGCGGCTGTCCACTATGAGGGCCGTTGTTGCGAGAAATACCTCCTCCCAGAAATAAGTCGCTCTGCTGCTTAATACGCATGCGCACTGGGGGAATATACAGCGGGAAAAACATTACTTTGCCTGGTTTTGTTCTAGTTTGTCCACTTGTGATCTCTGTGAGCGGTGAGTGATATATAGAAACAGTAAGCAAGTTGAGCATCTATGCGAGCTATTTTGCGGCTGCGGCGGCGGGCGACGGAGGGTGCACGTACAACAGGCACTGAAAAGTCAATAATTTAATGATTTCCGGAAAAAAATAACGCTATCTCCATAATAAACAGCATCACATTTTTCCAGAAATAAGCAGTCAGCGTTTCGAAATAAGAAGGCTACCCTATCGTGAATAATCTCCCAAACTGATTCTTAGTAGACGTCTGTTTAAAGTTAACTGTAGGCTTTTTTGAAGAGACTGGTGGATGGCCCCAGTCTGTTAGCGGCGCAGGCGAAATTTTGTTTTGAGTGGCTGCGGTGATATCAGTCCCTTGCTTGGCCCATGCTGTCCCCGGTGCTCCTCTTTACTGCTGACGAGATCGCTTAAGTTATGGTTGATAGAACCTTTGAACAGCATGCAGGTAATCTTCCGCCACTCGGCGATAAATGAAAATTGTCAGCGTCTCCTCGAGATTACGATGTCCACGCGCTCTCCCTTCTTCATTTTCAACCATATTATGAAGCATCTGGTAACACGCTATTTAAAATTTTGAAAGCTCGATTTCTCCGCTCACACCTCTCTCACCCCCTGCACCTTCCTTCTCTCCCTCGTTCCTCCTTTACTCCCCTCTTTTCCTGTCTCCACACCCTCCACTCATTCATCTCTTCACATTCTTTCCCCCACACCCTCACCTCTCACTTCCTTCACCCTCTTTCCGTTCTCCCTCGTGCCCCTTCTCCCCTCTCTCCCTTTCCTCTGTGTGATTGCTATTATGTAGAGTTTTCTACGCATGCTTTCCCCCCCAGTAAATCCATCTTGTCCCTTCAATTTCTATTGTTGGCATAGAAAGACCATAGTTAACCCTCTGCTACCCCCCTAAAATTATTTCGCAGTTGCCTAGTGATTTGTGATTTGTGTTGCATATTAGCTCTTTTCCTGTGGTCTATTCTAAAAATAATTCTGCAGGGTACTACGAAATCGTTCAAGGGAGTCTGTAGAAGCTCAACCCCTTTTGGCGACAGTTGCCATCCATCCCTGGCGCACAAGGTGTCCTGGCTGTAGAAGACGTCCCAGTTGTCTACGAAGAGACTTCCATTTCGCTAACAAAGAGCAGCCAGTCTGTTGTTCACTGCTTTCGCCCTGGATAGCCTTCCATCACCCTCCTTGGCAAAACGCCACACACGACAGAAATCTATCCTACATCCCTAACCTTCCCCAAGGCTTCTCTGAAGCGCCTAAACAGCTTCTCAGTAGGAGTGAAGGAGTGATGCCAGAATACGGGAAAAAATGAACGTAAGGGGTAGTGAATAGGGAAGAATAAGTGAAAAAAAAGAGGGGAGAATAGGGGTGCCTGAGAGAAGGGATAATGTGATGGGGAAAAACGCATGGGGGGCAATGGAGGAGAGAACCGAAAAGATAATAAAAGCTGAGAGTGGAATATGCAGTGGTTTGGGAAATGTGAAGGATGAACAGCGAGGAACAGGTGTATAGAAGATTGGCTAATGGAAGGGATTATGTTAAAGGAAGAGAAGTAAGAGAAGAGAGCGACGAAAGAACTGAAACGACAATAAGGAGAAAAAATATACGAACAGAGGTTTGGGACGTGTGAAAGACGATAAACGAGTAAACAGGAGAGTCGGTAATGGAAGGGATGATACTTTTGGAAGAAAAGTCCTCAAGAAAAAAAAACAAGAGAAAATTGAAGGAAAAATAGAGAGGAAGTAGGGACGAGTATTATTGTGATGGTTTGGGAAGGGAAGGAATTATGGAGGGGCGGAGAGAATGTGACGAGGGAAGAGAGATGGGAGAAGAAAATAAGATAGGAAGGAAAGACCGTTTACTGCAAGAATGAACGGCTGTGAGGGGGAAACCTGAGAGAAAGAGGAGCGCTGAGAAAGATCGTAAGTAAGGATCATGAGGGAGAGGATATAGAAATTGGAGGAGGAAGAAAGAGCGATTAGCAAAAGGAAACACAAGTATGAGGGAGATTGTAGGTATGATGAAAAGAAAAAAGACGAAAAAATGGTGGCAGAGAGAGAGAGAGAGAGAGAGAGAGAGAGAGAGAGAGAGAGAGAGAGAGAGAGAGAGAGAGAGAGAGAGAGAGAGAGAGAGAGAGAGAGAGAGAGAGAGAGAGAGAGAGAGAGAGAGAGAGAGAGAGAGAGAGAGAGAGAGAGAGAGAAATGAATTAGTAAAGAAGGAAAGAGAGCGATGGAGAGTAGGAGAAGGGGAGGTACGATTAAAGAAGTTGGTGGGAAGGGGAGAGTGGAGCTTATACCCTCCCCTTTCCTTCTCCTCCCCAGTCTGACTGACACCTACATGAAAGACCTTAAAATGCACTCGGAGTTTTACGATAATTCACCGTGAGCTGCGGAGTGAGAAATGACGGCTGGCTGAGCGCTGAGAGGCGGAGTGAAAAAATTGAGGCTTCGGTGGCCCACTTAAGAGTAATAATAATAATAATAATAATAATAATAATAATAATAATAATAATAATAATAATAATAATAATAATAATAATAATAATAATAATAAAATTGATACATAATAATAGTAATAATAATAACAATAACAAGAGTAAGAGGACGAAAAAGAACAGACCCATCCATTATTTACGCCATTCGCTTATTTGAACTTTTCTCCTTCCTCTCTCCGTCTTTATCCGTGCCTTCCCACCTCTGTTCTTTGCTGTGTCGCCCCTCTGTCACCCTGCCTGTCCGCCCATTGTGTGCGCTTGTATAGCAGTGACACTGGGTGGGCGTCTCTCCCTCCTAATGATGGCAAGACTGTCATCAAGTACTGCTTTTTCACCCACCCACGGTGACTGAAAATAAGTGCTTATATATATAGTTTTATGTGCTATCCTTAGTAAACTGGGTAGTACTTTACCAAATAAAAGGTCATCAAATATGTGGAGAAACCAATTTGCATAAAATCTACGGCTGAGTCATCCCATGTTTCATCACTGAAGACGCCTCACAAAAGCCTGTCCACGTGAAACATGCCCATATTATCGCCAGTCTATCCTAACTTTCACACTTATATTTATGAGATTTCGTAATATTTCATACTTATTGCAGCAAAGGAGACAGGCAAAGAGCAAAGCAACACTGAAAATTATCACATAACACGCCGTTGCAACACACTGCTGCCGCAAAAGACTGATGGGATTCGGAAATCGTGATCTTTTCTCGTTTGGCGAAAGTAAGTCAGAGGAAGGAGAAAATACAGATGGAAGGCTGTTGGTTGGTTCAAACAAAAACAAATCCACATGATCCACCAACGACAAAAGCATTAACATTATTTGGCACATGCACTAAATTAATAAAATAATTACCTTATTAACGAGCTGCCGTTGACACCGCCCGGATAGTGGGTAGGTATGTCCGTTACCCACTTATCTGACGCCAAGCAAGTCCATTATCCCTTTGTTTGGCGTAGTGTCTGTTTCTTGCGCACCACAGTAAGGTGTGACGAACTGAAACAGTTTAAAAAAAGGTTTATTAAAGGTCACGTATTTCAGGTATATAAGATAAACGATATAACCTACGAGCTCCTTGTGTGTGTGTGTGTGTGTGTGTGTGTGTGTGTGTGTGTGTGTGTGTGTGTGTGTGTGTGTGTGTGTGTGTGTGTGTGTGTGTGTGTGTGTGTGTGTGTGTGTGTGTGTGTGTGTGTGTGTGTGTGTGTGTGTGTGTGTGTGTGTGTGTGTGTGTGTGTGTGTGTGTGTGTGTGTGTGTGTGAGCAGGAGGAGGTAACATATACCTTATGCGATGAATTGACTCTAACGAAGATAAGGGAAAGGGAGATAGGAAGTGGGGGTGGAACGTGATAGAAAGCAGAGATAGAGGACGGGAAGGGAAAGCAGACGGCAGGAAGGAGGAAAAGGAGGAGGAAGAGGAGGGAAGATAAAGGAGGGAGGGAAGGAGGAAGGAGGCGGAGAGAAATGTAGGTAATAAGTGTGGACTGGGGTGGGTAGATGGAGAGGGAAGATTCGAAAGGAAGTGAGACAGATAAGACCGAGGAAGGGAATTGACGCAGCGATAAAAAATAAATGAGACATATATGAAAGGAACCGAGAGAGAGAGAGAGAGAGAGAGAGAGAGAGAGAGAGAGAGAGAGAGAGAGAGAGAGAGAGAGAGAGAGAGAGAGAGAGAGAGAGAGAGAGAGAGAGAGAGAGAGAGAGAGAGAGAGAGAGAGAGAGAGAGAGAGAGAGAGAGAGAGAGAGAGAGAGAGAGAGAGAGAGAGAGAGAGAGAGAGAGAGAGAGAGAGAGAGACAGACAGACAGACAGACAGACAGACAGACAGACAGACAGACAGACAGACAGACAGACAGACAGACAGACAGACAGAGAGAGAGAGAGAGAGAGAGAGAGAGAGAGAGAGAGAGAGAGAGAGAGAGAGAGAGAGAGAGAGAGAGAGAGAGAGAGAGAGAGAGAGAGAACAGACAGACAGACAGACAGACAGACAGACAGACAGACAGACAGACAGACAGACAGAGAGAGAGAGAGAGAGAGAGAGAGAGAGAGAGAGAGAGAGAGAGAGAGAGAGAGAGAGAGAGAGAGAGAGAGAGAGAGAGAGAGAGAGAGAGAGAGAGAGAGAGAGAGAGAGAGAGAGAGAGAGAGAGAGACAGACAGACAGACAGACAGACAGACAGACAGACAGACAGACAGACAGACAGACAGACAGACAGACAGACAGACAGAGAGAGAGAGAGAGAGAGAGAGAGAGAGAGAGAGAGAGAGAGAGAGAGAGAGAGAGAGAGAGAGAGAGAGAGAGAGAGAGAGAGAGAGAGAGAGAGAGAGAGAGAGAGAGAGAGAGAGAGAGAGAGAGAGAGAGAGAGAGAGACAGACAGACAGACAGACAGACAGACAGACAGACAGACAGACAGACAGACAGACAGACAGACAGACAGACAGACAGACAGAGAGAGAGAGAGAGAGAGAGAGAGAGAGAGAGAGAGAGAGAGAGAGAGAGAGAGAGAGAGAGAGAGAGAGAGAGAGAGAGAGAGAGAGAGAGAGAGAGAGAGAGAGAGAGAGAGAGAGAGAGGAGGGGGTGGGAGGCAAGGAAGTAATGCATACAAAGTTTCTTCACAAAAATCAATACCGCCAAGTTTACCTTATTTCTTAACCACTAAAGAAAATGGAAAGTAATATCCCTTTGCCTGTTTCAGTAAGTCAAAGTGAACAATATGATGGCTGGAGAGAACGAGAGACGGGGCTCGGGGGGGTAGGGGGGCAAAGGTGGTAGAAGATAGGAAAGGGAGAAGGAAAGAGAGAGGCAGAAGAGAATGAGGAAGGAAAGGAAGTAGAAAGGGAAAGAAGAGAGAGATAAATGACTTTAGAGGTAAGAGAAAATAATGGACAGGTAAAAGAAAAGAAAGAACGGGAAGAAGGGAGAGGACAGAAGATGGAGAAAAGTGAAATGGAAATCATGGAAAAAAAGAGAAATTTTAGGAAAGAGGGTAATGTAGAAGAGGAAGAGGAGGAGGAGGAGGAGGAGACTAGTTTATTGGGAGGGAAAAGATAGGAGAAGTAAAAGGAAGAGGAAAAAGGCAGGAGAAAATGAGGGAGGAAAGGAAGAAAAGGAGAGACGGTACACGTAAAGACTGAAGAAGTGAAAATGGCGGGTAGGTATAAGAAGCATGGGAAGTTGATAAATTGAAAAAAGAAAGAATAGGAAGACAGGGGGGGAGGGTTGAATAGAGAGGAAAATGAAATGGGAATGAAGGAAAAAGAGATAGGTGAGTAAGGAGGGCAACGTAGAAGAAGAAGAGGAAGAGGAAAAGGAGAGACGGGGTTTGGGGAGAAACAAAGGCGATAGGAAAAGATAGGAAGAGGGGAAGGCAGGAGAGAATGAGGAATGTTGGGTGGAGACATGATCGAGGTTTATAAATGAATGAAGGGCTTTAATAAGGGGGATATTCATAGGCTCCTGTCGGTAAGAGAACCGGGTAGGACACGTAGTAATGGGTTTAAACTGGATAAATTCAGATTCAACATGGACATAGGCAAAAATTGGTTTACTAACAGAGTGGTAGATGAGTGGAACAGGCTGAGCAGTCATGTGGTGAGTGCCAATACAATTGTCACATTCAAAAATAGATAAGACACATTCAAGGACAGTGATATTAGGTGGGGTTATATTCACGGGAGCTTAGGTTCAAAGGAGCTGCCTTGTATAGGCCTACCGGCCTCTTGCAGACTCCAACGTTCTTATGTTCTTATGTTCTTAAGTAAAGGAAGTAGAAAGGGAGAGATGGGAGACGTAATAGACCATAAAATTGAAAATGGTTGGTTGATAGAGTAAAGGAAGAATGGGAAGAGGAGTGATAGAAAAGGGTGGAAAGTGAAATAGGAATGAAGAAAAAGAAAAGGGTGAGGAAGGATGATAATGTAGAAGAGGATGAGAAACAAGAGGAAGAGGAGAAGTTTTGTTGGGGGAGAAGATACGAAAAGTAGAAGGAAGTTTAAAGGCAGGAGAGAATAGGGGAGGAAAGGAAACATAAAGGGAGGGAAGGGAAACGTAAGTGACTAAAGAGGTAATTGAAAATGACGGATAGGTAGAAGAAAGAATGGGAAGATGAGGGATAGAAGGGGAAGGAAAGTGAGACAGGAATAAAGGATAACGTGATGGGTGAGGAAGGAGGGCAATGTAAAAAGAAGGAGAAGGTCGGAAGGATGGAGATGAGGAATGAGACTGAAAGAATATATATAAAAATGATGCAAGAAAGCTATTGGATGGAAATATGAGCGAAATCCAGAAAGGAAAATGATAGCGAGGAGGCGGAAAGGGAAGATGTTAACAAAAGCATAAAAAGGGATGACGGGTTGGGAAGTGAGGAGATGAAATAGAATATCAAAAGAAAGAAGGGCAAGTCGTACAACGGGGGAAAGGAAAGAAGACTAGCTACGTATTAATAGAGACAAAATAAAGGTGCATAGAGAAAAGAAACTGGGCGAAGAGAATATAAAATGGTGTCAAAATATGAGCGAACAAACAATATATGAAAATTCAAAATAGAAGAAAGAGTGACGGAAAGGAAATAGAAAAGGAAATGAAACAGAGAGGTGATCCATTTTTTTGTTTAGTTATAAAATAGAAAGAATAAATAAATACATGAGAAGTGAACATAAATTTTTAGGAAACTGACAAGTAAAGAAGGAAAAGAGCAAGACCAAGAACAATAAAACAAGGAAAAGAATAATAGGAAAAGAAAACAACGATGGAAAACAGAAAAAAGGATGAGGAATATTATACAGATAAGATAAAAAAAGAAAGATCGAAATGAGAGGTATGAAAGAAGAAACGGAGTGAGACAGGAAAAGGATAAAAAGAGGGAAGGAGGTGCCGATTGTGACTGAAGGGAAATGGCAGGGAAGAAAAAAAGGAAAGGAAATAAAGGAAAGGAAAGGGCACTGACGAAGACAAAAAAAGAAAACATGGAGGACGGAGGAAGGTAAAACAAAGGAGAGAGAGAGAGAGAGAGAGAGAGAGAGAGAGAGAGAGAGAGAGAGAGAGAGAGAGAGAGAGAGAGAGAGAGAGAGAGAGAGAGAGAGAGAGAGAGAGAGAGAGAGAGAGAGAGAGAGAGAGAGAGAGAGAGAGAGAGAGAGAGAGAGAGAGAGAGAGAGAGAGAGAGAGAGAGAGACAAGCGAACAGACCAAAACAGAGAAAGAAAGAGACAATTCCACAGAGACAAAAATACAAACGAACAAAAACAGACAAAGGCAGACAGACAGGAGCAGAGACGGGCAGAAACAGGCAGAGACAGAGACTGGGGCAGGATGAGACAGGCAGAAACAGGCAGAGACAGAGACTGGGGCAGGATGAGACAGGCAGAAACAGGCAGAGACAGAGACTGGGGCAGGATGAAACAGGCAGAAACAGGCAGAGACAGAGACTGGGGCAGGATGAAACAGGCAGAAACAGGCAGAGACAGAGACTGGGGCAGGATGAGACAGGCAGAAACAGGCAGAGACAGAGACTGGGGCAGGATGAGACAGGCAGAAACAGGCAGAGACAGAGACTGGGGCAGGATGAGACAGGCAGTGGTGAGTGAGGGGTCGGCAGGGGTAATGAACCTCATCCATATATCAGCTTAAGTTACGCCATTAATTCCCGGGAAGTTTATCTAAGTGCGTCTCGTAAATCCCTCGTGATGAAAAGGAAACAGTCTTCCCTCCGGAGGCCAGCACCCCGCACGGCTTAGCTTCTCAGCCCCGTCAAGATCCCCCAGCGCCTACCTCCCCACCCCACCAAGGCAGAGTTATATGAAGAGAGGCGCTTTAATGTGTCAATCAGTCAAGCAGGAGAGAGAAGAAAAGTAGTTGTGATGATAGTGAAAGTAGTGGTGATAGCGGTTTTGTGAAGGGTGATCATAATGACGGCAATGGTTGTTGTAGTAATAATAAAAGTAGAAGTAGTAAAAAT
>NC_066516.1:2786008-2801008 GCF_024679095.1 Eriocheir sinensis
GTTTCCAAAATCCTTGAAAAAAACAAGTGAAAAAAAAATCCTTCAATTAATAGTAAGAAAAAAACATTTGTTCCCTGATATTAACCAAAGACCGTCACCTACCTATTTTTGTTTCTTTCTATATCTATATCACAAATTGTCTTCATTTCAAGGGGCGATGAGAATGGTGGGTGACATACAATAGACGGAATAGAAAATAGACGGAAGAAGATAGGAGAGGTAAAAGCAACGAGGCGAATGATAAGGCAAAGGGGTAGAAGGCAAAGGGAGAGAGGGTAAAGGGAAAGAATGCGAAAGGAAAGAATGCAAAGGGAAAGAAGACAAAGGGAAAGAATGCAAAGGGAAAGGAGGCAAAGGGAAAGAAGGCAAAGGGAAAGAATGCAAAGGGAAAGAAGACAAAGGGAAAGAAGGCAAAGGGAAAGAAGACAAAGGGAAAGAATGCAAAGGGAAAGAATGCAAAGGGAAAGAAGGCAAAGGGAAAGAATGCAAAGGGAAAGAATGCAAAGGGAAAGAAGGCAAATGGAAAGAATGCAAAGGGAAAGAATGCAAAGGGAAAGAATGCAAAGGGAAAGAAGGCAAATGGAAAGAATGCAAAGGGAAAGAATGCAAAGGGAAAGAATGCAAAGGGAAAGAAGACAAAGGGAAAGAAGGCAAAGGGAAAGAATGCAAAGGGAAAGAATGCAAAGGGAATGAAGACAAAGGGAAAGAAGGCAAAGGGAAAGAAGGCAAAGGGAAAGAAGGCAAAGGGAAAGAAGGCAAAGGGAAAGAAGGCAAAGGGAAAGAAGGCAAAGGGAAAGAATGCAAAGGGAAAGAAGGCAAAGGGAAAGAATGCAAAGGGAAAGAAGACAAAGGGAAAGAAGGCAAAGGGAAAGAAGGCAAAGGGAAAGAATGCAAAGGGAAAGAAGGCAAAGGGAAAGAATGCAAAGGGAAAGAATGCAAAGGGAAAGAATGCAAAGGGAAAGAATGCAAAGGGAAAGAATGCAAAGGGAAAGAAGGCAAAGGGAAAGAATGCAAAGGGAAAGTAGGCAAAGGGAAAGAATGCAAAGGGATAGAATGCAAAGGGAAAGTATGCAAAGGGAAAGAAGCCAAAGGGAAAGAAGGCAAAGGGAAAGAAGGCAAAGGGAAAGAATGCAAAGGGAAAGAAGGCAAAGGGAAAGAAGACAAAGGGAAAGAAGGCAAGGAAGAAGGAAAGGCAAAGGAAAGAAGGCAAAGGGAAAGAAGGCAAAGGAAAGCAGGCAAAGGGAAAGAATGCAAAGGGAAAGAATGCAAAGGGAAAGAAGGCAAAGGGAAAGAAGGCAAAGGGAAAGGAGGCAAAGGGAAAGAATGCAAAGGGAAAGAATGCAAAGGGAAAGAAGGCAAAGGGAAAGAATGCAAAGGGAAGGGAGGCAAAGGAAAGAATGCAAAGGAAAGAATGCAAAGGAAAGAATGCAAAGGGAAAGAAGGCAAAGGGAAAGAATGCAAAGGGAAAGAATGCAAAGGGAAAGAAGGCAAAGGGAAAGAAGGCAAAGGGAAAGAAGGCAAAGGGAAAGAATGCAAAGGGAAAGAATGCAAAGGGAAAGAAGGCAAAGGGAAAGAATGCAAAGGGAAAGAATGCAAAGGGAAAGAATGCAAAGGGAAAGAATGCAAAGGGAAAGAAGGCAAAGGGAAAGAATGCAAAGGGAAAGAATGCAAAGGGAAAGAAGGCAAAGGGAAAGAATGCAAAGGGAAAGGAGGCAAAGGGAAAGAATGCAAAGGGAAAGAATGCAAAGGGAAAGAATGCAAAGGGAAAGAATGCAAAGGGAAAGAATGCAAAGGGAAAGAAGGCAAAGGGAAAGAAGGCAAAGGGAAAGAAGGCAAAGGGAAAGAAGGCAAAGGGAAAGAATGCAAAGGGAAAGAAGGCAAAGGGAAAGAAGGCAAAGGGAAAGAAGGCAAAGGGAAAGAATGCAAAGGGAAAGAAGGCAAAGGGAAAGAAGGCAAAGGGAAAGAAGGCACAGGGAAAGAATGCAAAGGGACAGAAGGCAAAGAATAGAAGGCAAAGGAAAGAATGCAAAGGGAAAGAAGGCAAAGGGAAAGAAGGCAAAGGGAAAGAAGGCAAAGGGAAAGAATGCAAAGGGAAAGAATGCAAAGGGAAAGAATGCAAAGGGAAAGAAGGCAAAGGGAAAGAAGGCAAAGGGAAAGAATGCAAAGGGAAAGAAGGCAAAGGGAAAGAAGGCAAAGGGAAAGAAGGCAAAGGGAAAGAAGGCAAAGGGAAAGAAGGCAAAGGGAAAGAAGGCAAAGGGAAAGAAGGCAAAGGGAAAGAAGGCAAAGGGAAAGAAGGCAAAGGGAAAGAAGGCAAAGGGAAAGAAGGCAAAGGGAAAGAATGCAAAGGGAAAGAATGCAAAGGGAAAGAATGCAAAGGGAAAGAATGCAAAGGGAAAGAATGCAAAGGGAAAGAAGGCAAAGGGAAAGAAGGCAAAGGGAAAGAAGGCAAAGGGAAAGAATGCAAAGGGAAAGAATGCAAAGGGAAAGAAGGCAAAGGGAAAGAATGCAAAGGGAAAGAATGCAAAGGGAAAGAAGGCAAAGGGAAAGAAGGCAAAGGGAAAGAATGCAAAGGGAAAGAAGGCAAAGGGAAAGAAGGCAAAGGGAAAGAAGGCAAAGGGAAAGAAGGCAAAGGGAAAGAATGCAAAGGGAAAGAAGGCCGGGGTACTGAAGGAAGAAGGAAGGTAGGGAAGAGGTGTGAGTATGGGAGTAGTCTTAGGTAATAGAAGGAAATGGCGAGGGAGGAAAGAGAAGAGATGGAAGGAAAGGGAAGGGAGGAAAAGTCGTACTGAAGGGGGTAAGGAGAGTAGTGAAGGGGTCTAAGCCTCTGTGGAGCACCGTCTTAATGCTTTCAGTGTGGGATAGAAGGAGAGTGAGTGAGATTAAAGGAAAAAGAGGAAAGGCGAAGGAAGTGAGGAAGAGCAAAAGTTCTGAAAGAGGAAGAAAAGGTGTTAAGATTTGAGTCTGAGAGAAGTACAGTCACAGAAATCTTTAGTGACAGAAGGAAAAGGGGAAGAGGAGAGATGGAGAGGAGAACGAAGGGAAAGGAAGGAAGGAGAGACTGGGGCACTGTAAGGGAAAATAATCTAGAAAACGGGAGGGAGAAAAGAAAGAAAAAAAGAGTGAAGGGATTGAGGAAGAAGAGATTGGGGTTTGGCATTGTTCGGGTGTTGTTGTGGGTTGTTGAAAAAAGGGGGAGAAAGGAAAGTGAAAAAAAAGCAAAAAAAAAGGGAAGTGAGACGAGAATGGGTTGTTGTAGTGGCAAGTAATCTGAAAAATGAGAGGAAAAAAAAAGAACAAAGGGAAAGGGGGGGATAGGCGAAGAGATTGTGGTATTGTAGGGGAAAAGACATCTGGAAATGGGTGTGAGTCTATAGAATGAGGTACTACAGAAGAAGGGAGGAGAGAAGAGGAAAGAAATGAGAGTATCGAGAGAGAGAGAGAGAGAGAGAGAGAGAGAGAGAGAGAGAGAGAGAGAGAGAGAGAGAGAGAGAGAGAGAGAGAGAGAGAGAGGATAAGGAATTGTGACTTGGTGGAATTAAAGTGGATTAAATAACCCCAGAGCTAGGTAACTACGCCCATAAGAGCACTGCAGAGGCGACGAGAAAGCACGGCCGCCCTTCCTTACCGCCAAACTACCGCGAGTGGGGCCAGAGCTCAAGCCTTTCCACCACAAACCGACCGACCTTCCAACGTGAGCGGCAGGCAAGAAAAATAAAGTCTGCGAGCGGGCGCTAAGGAAGGAAGGGAAAAGGTGGGAGAAAATGTGAAACTCCTTAGCACGAGAGAGTAAAAGTGAGAGAGAGAGAGAGAGAGAGAGAGAGAGAGAGAGAGAGAGAGAGAGAGAGAGAGAGAGAGAGAGAGAGAGAGAGAGAGAGAGAGAGAGAGAGAGAGAGAGAGAATGAAAGAAAAAAGAAAGAAAAAGCAAATAAGAAAAAGAAAGAAAAAGAAAATAAGAAAAAGAAAGAAAAAACAAGGAGAGAGAGAGAGAGAGAGAGAGAGAGAGAGAGAGAGAGAGAGAGAGAGAGAGAGAGAGAGAGAGAGAGAGAGAGAGAGAGAGATACAGGATGGCAATGAGAAGCTAAGTTGAGAGCAGATTCACTAAGTTCGTAGATCGTTGTCGTCATCAGCGGACCAAATCTCTCCTTGACCCCGCCACTCCGCTGACCTCCTCAACAACACTCACCCGCGCAGCTCACTTCTCTCCAACTACTCCCTCCAACACCTCAATTTATGCACGTTTTAATCCCCTTCCATCACTAACTACTCTCTCGCACACTTCCCCTCGCCTCGTACAAGCCTGTTCATCGACAACGCTTCCCCGATTCTTAATACTCTCTATCCCAAATCTACCCTTCCACGCACGCTCCAGTAACCCACCTCCACCTGTACATTGCGATAACCAATACCACTCAACACTCACAACATTCCAGTCTCACATACATCAAAACCCATACGCTTTCTTTTCCCATACACACTCCTTCCTCACACACCCAAAATCGCTACAGCCCTACACCCAAACTTTCCACTCCTCATGTTTTTTGCTAGATTGTTTTCATCGCTTCCTCCCTTCATCTGATACTGCCTCCTCACACCCACACCCTATCTCCCACTCCCCATTCACACTGTCCTCCCACGCTCACACCGAAAATTGTATCATAAACATAATCGCATCCAACTACTTCTGCTACTAATAATAACAATAATAATATTTTTGTTGTTACTACCACCACCACAAAAAATAACTGCTGATTTTACTACTACTACTACTACTTCTATTACTACTACTACTACTACTACTACTACTACTACTACAACTTCTACTACTACTACTACTGCTGCTACTTAATCACTGCACTTTAATGGACTTCGCCGAGCGACTGGGGAGGGTAAAAATTAATTTGCCAAGTTTGGAGTGTTGTGAGAAAAAGAGGAGGAGGAGGAGGAGGAGGAAGAAAAATTAAAATGGAGAAATAGGAGGAAGAGAAAGAAGAGAAGGCAAAGGAGAAGAAAGAGAAGGAGGAGGAAAATGAGAAGTAGAGGAGGAGGAAGAAAAAGGAGGAAAATGAGAGCAAGCAGGTAAAGGAGGAGGAGGAAATGAAGACGGAGGAGATGAAAGAGGAGGAAGTGTTGAAAGAAGAGGTTTTTCAGAAGAGAAACGGGAGGAGGAAGAAGAGGAGGACTAGAAAGTAAGAAAAATATATGGGAAGTAGGGAAGAGAGAAATATAATGAACTAGAGAGAAGGGTCAGGAAGTGAACCAAAGCAGGGAGAAGGAAGAGAGGTAGGAGAGCTGGAGAGTGAAAATATAATAAATTCCAAAATAATAATAAGAAACAAAAGGCTTAAAGGTGAGACGCAGCGAAACGTACCACCATATCATCAAATTAAAAAAAAAACGATATTAGAAGAATAAAACTTACAACAAAACAAATTCAACACCGCGGAGTTTCACGAGTCGGAAGGAACGGCAGCAACGAGGAACAATGGCAAACACAATAACATAAACAGCCACAAAACAAAGCAAAGCCGGAGCGTATTAATGAAGAATTTTACGCATGACGAACTCGAGCCTCAAGTTAAATTATTGACGATGAAAAATAATAAGGAAAGCTACCTGCCTCTCTTCCTGCCTGCCTGCCTGCCTGCGTTCCTGCCTGCCTGCCTGCCTCGCCTCCATCCAAAAAACATGAGGAAAGAAAATATGTAAACGTAAACAGGAAACACGTCATCATGCAGAGAAGAGGAAGAAAAAAAAAATCGTACAAAAACAAAACAAAATGCAAATCAGGAACGCATATGGGACAAAAATGCGATGGGAAATATTAAGGAACAAGAAAGCAACCTGCAGCCGTGAGAAAAGAGTAGAAAAAAAGCATTATCCAAACCTTCGAAAATACTCCAAAAATAACAAGGCACGACATTAAAAAGAAAATGTGAAAAAAAAGTAAAGAAAACGAGGTCGCTGAGAGAGGCCAAGTAGCAGGCAGGGAGGGAGGGAGGGAGGTGGAAGAGAGTGGGAGAGGAGAGAAAGAGAGAGAAGGAAGAGGAGGGGAGGGAAGAGGAGGCAAAAGGAAAGAGAGGAGGGAAGGGGAGGGGAGAAGCACCAACAATGACCCGCTAAAAGCCACACTTGGGAGCCTAATTCGGGCAGACGCACCCGATACTCAGCAGACACAGTACACAGCAGCCACTCAGCAGGTACAGGACGCTCAGCAGGGATTCAGCAGGCACAGAACACTCAGGAAGCATAAAGCAATCAACAGGCAAAGTACATACAGCAAGCACAGAGGACTCAGCAGGCACTCAGCAGACTCAGAGCACAGCACGCACTCAGCAGACACATAACACTCACTAGACACTTTGCAGGTACAGCACACTTAGCAGGTATTTTGCAGAAACTCATCACACAGCAGACACTCAGCAGGTACATCGCCCGCAGCACTTAGCAGGCACCGAGCACACAGCAGGCACTCGGCAGACACAAAACAGAAAGGTAATGCATTAATTAAAGGTGAGGCTGATCTACCGTTCTACTTTATCGACTCCTTTTCTGCCTCCTCTTGCGGTATTATTTCGCTACCGGCCACTCAGAAGATGCGAATGTTCCGGACTTTGTTCACTCACCACTATCCTGTGACATCTGGAGTGTGTACTAGGCTACCCCTCGCAAATACACGCAGCGCCACACTCGCCCACCCGGAGAACTGTCTAGCCTATAGCCAAGAATCACGGCCCATAACTCACCATTCCTTGAAATAGAATGCCCAGGTCTGCTGAGTAATAAGCAATATTAAAATGCCTCTGTCAAATCATAGGAAAAAGATATAGATGTTAACTATATAGTCACAATTTCCGCCACCTTGACATCCACATCGACAGTCAACACAGCTTGTTAGTTGATGGTTGGGCAGACGCTTGGAAGAGAATGGAAGAGGCGTGCATTTCCAAAGGTACCTTTGTTTGTATCATCAGTGCTTGATTCACAAATTTTAGTATAATTTAAAAAAAAAATTACAGTATTATTAATTTTTTTTAGTTGAAAATGAACAAGTGACCCAGATTTCCAAAAATATACGTATCATTTCCCCAAACTTTTCACTAATAGTTAGCAAAGGTTCAAGTCTACATAATTTTTTTTTATCATACTAGGTTTTTAAAACTATTGACAGCAAGTATGACTGACTGCTCAAACATAAAGAAAAAATATTTCGAAGCTTCATCACTTTAAAAAGCTCCTGATCCAATGTTAAAAGTACATAAATGGTACCTTCTGAGAGGAGCGGACTGGAGCAGTTCATGTTGTGGAGTCTGTAAAGGGTAAACAAGTTCAACCTCCTTGCGTTTTCAGTCACGGAGGTGCCCTCAGGCGACGAGCCCTCCGTTTAGCATACAACATCCCCCGAGCCAAACGATGCCAGATTGTCGTACTCAGCCTATTGTATTTGCCGATTTCCGACCCAAAACTGTCGCCCCCATCCCGATAACGAGATTAATTTATAGTTATCGATAAAATTGTTAATGATTGATGTTTTCTTGCAATAGTTATGCGTCAAAAACCGGAAAATTCGATGTTCTGAGTACGATAATCTGGTACCGCTGCCCGAGCCTCCCTGTACTTGCCCCTGGTCAGTGTTGCGTTGTTCCCGTGGCGGTGAAAGTGTTAATTGCTCGCGTTCGTTTTTTTGGATGTAGTTTTTGTTCTGGATCTTAAATGACATTCACATGTGACTAAAGTGTATGTTTCGTGTTAGAGAAATAATTTCGTGTAACAGTGACTGTGAAAGGGAAGAAAAAAAGAAAAAAAAATGTTGTGTGAAGGTGTGCGAGGCCGTGGCGGGGAGACGGGATGTGAGGTAAGACATTATTATTATTTTCATTATTATTACCATTATTGTCGTTGTTGATTTTGCTGGTCATGTTGCTGGTGTTGTTGTTTGACAGAGTGTTTATTGTGTTGGCGTTTGAGTCGCTGGAAAAGCCCGTTGGCAATAATAGGCTAGTTTAGTAAGCGTCACAATGTAGCCAAATGCTGTCGCTATACTTCACCGCTGTTAGTCTTGGTAGGTTAGGTGGTTTACCGATTAAGTAAGGTTAGATGAGTTTTTAATTCTAGGTTTTAACGACTTAAGCAACGATAATTTACAATTTAAGCGGGAACAAGTTTGTTTCAGTGGCGAAAGGTTACTATATTAGGTAGATCAGGTAAGGTTACCGTTCGGTTAGATTAGCTTATAGTTCTCAACGAATTAAGCTGCAGTAGGTTACCATTCTAGCGGGAACAAGTTACTGGTGTAGCGGCGATGAGTTGTTTCAAGAGTTGCTTCATGAGTTGCCTTTACCCGCCTCAGGCAGGGCTGGCCAGGCTGCCAATCTAAATTTTCATTTTCCCCTACCACGCGTGCGTATTTTCCCATACGTTTCACCTACGCCAATCCCTAAAAAAAAAAAAAAAAAAAAAAAAAAAATTACTGCACCTACACTTACTAGTGTTCCCACAAGTTCAAAACAAGAACTCCCTACAATAAGACTGAAAATTCGCAATGTTGGACCGAAATTCCCCAAATACATTTTACATATATACATATACCGTAATGTAAAAATATAGGTATTTTTTTATATTTTCTTCAGTTTTTTTTATTCTTTCGTTACAAAAGTTGTAAGAAATACTTTTTGGCAAAGAAAAAGTAAACTTTTCTTTGGTGTTTTAGCTAATAGGTAAATTGCTTATTCCACAAAACATGCAAACAAATTTTTGGCGTATATTAACATTTTCCTTTGATATCTGGCAACATCAGTTTTGCAAGTATTTACAACTGTATTACTGAAAGTACATGTGTATAAATGATAATGAAATTACACGTATTACTGAAAGTCCTTAGCATGGGTCTGCTCATTTTCTGTGTACTTATCCATGTACGTCTTTCTTGCGTTGGTATACAAGTAAGAAAGCCTTGCGTTTGGAGGTCCTCTCTACTACTTCAGTGCTTTGTGGAAAAGAGGTCATTTGCAGCATAAAGATCGCGACGTCTTCATACTCAGGAAGGCGGCTCAGACTCTGCCAAAACTCTACAATGGGTTTGTTTTTCCACCCTCCCCTACATATTGTTATTATACCCCCTACTTTCCTCTACATATTGCCATTCTCCCCGTAGGCATCCCCTACCCCTACGTTAGGCTGAAATCCCCTACCGTAGGGGATTTACCCTACCAGTGGTAGGCTTGCCCGGGGCGGCGCCCTCCCGCCGCCTCACTTCCTACCGTTCCCAACTTTCTTCCCCAGTGATTAATTGAAGTGCCACATTAAACCTTCGTTTTAGCATCTCCTTGAACGATATTATTTTGTTCTCGAAAGGCTTTGATATATGTAGTTTGAAACTTATCGTAAACCGTCGTTCCTCGAGATAGAAGGGGGGAGGGAGTAATTAGCGATTTGCTAGATAGATAATTATGATTTTCTTTAAAAGCACATCAAATCATGACTAATGATGGCAATCTCGTCCGTTATATCGTTGAGTGGCCTCGAACGAACATTTACCTTCCAGCTACTCCTTCCCCTCCTCCACCCCCTCTCCAGCGCGTGGGTGTCCAGCTCCCCTTGTGTTCCAGTAGCATTGACACACACACACACACACACACACACACACACAGCCATTCGACTCTGTCAGTGAAACGATTATATACTCGGCGTTGGACCTGTTGACGGCCTTCCTCCTCCCATGGACAGGCTGCACCAGTACTTCCAGGCTGTCTGTCCTCCCTGCCCCTCGTCCAGGGTTCACTGACACCATTCTTTCGTCCCCTAACTCACTGACGTGTCTGGAATAGTTTCACGCTACAATATCTACTATGATAACACCTACGGAAAGTCAGTATATTTCCGCTTAATTTCTTACTATGAACGTTTTTTTTATCAATATTTTCATTGCCCATCGTTTTAGGCATTTAAGAGGGACTAGGCTTGTTTACCATGATTTATCAAGTGTCAAGTTTACTGATCAGCCTACAAGAAAAGATGAACGATCAGGTGAATTGTATGTCATTCGAATAGATCGCCATCAGCCAGCTTTTATTTTTCCTGGGGAACTGGGAACGACCAACCCAAGGGTCTCAAACCCACGCTCTGCCACGTCCGTCACCTCCTATAGTTAACCCGTACTTAAAGCCGTCTTGACCATTCACTCGCCCTGACGCAGCAAAACCGAGGTTGTCCAGCCAGCGACTAGCCTCTTTCTAAATTACAACTCAGACTTTTCACGGGAAGTGATTATCTCTGATTATCCTTCCGTGGATAGTTTGAGAATTTGGTTGTATCGTCATCGTTTGCCTTTGTCGAAAGTTTTTTTTCTTCTTGTCTTGGACTGTGTGTCAAAGATCAAGGTCTTCACGTCACATCATAACTAATACTTTCAAGTTTCAGGAGACACTTGCTAATAGATGCGGTTTTGGTTGCTTTGTTTCAGCTACTTTGCCTTCATAACATCATTCTCTCCCATTACCTCCTCTTTCTCCATATATAAACCTCATCCTCAGTTTGAGAATCTTGTTTGTATCTTTAAGTCCCCATAACATACTCCGCAGCCACCAAAACTTCTTCCTCAACCTCCACAGATTCCTTCTCAACCCCCACAACCATTTTGATCACAACCTCCTCAACCCCACGCACTCCTCAACCTTCACAAACTCAGCTTTCATAAACTATTGAACCCCTCCAATCTCCTCTCTTACCCTTACAACTTTCTCCACGACCTGCATAGCCTCCTCGTCGACCTTCACAATCGCCTCGTCGACCCCCACAACCTTCTCAATTCCAACATATTCCTCCTCAACCCAACATCCTCCTTCTTAATCCCCACAACAACCTTGTCAACCCCCACAACCTACCCTTTGACCATCACCACCCCATTATCTGCCTCTAAAGCCTATTACTTCTTGACCATCACCACTTCCTCCTTCGTTTACGACTGTACGGCGGCAAGGTTGTAACAAAATCCAATGTGGTGTCACCTCTATGTACTTACCTCCATTACAAACCATTCCACGAAGTAAAATACTGTATTATAATAAAAAATAATATTTATATAAAACCAGAAATTGAAAATTATGATAATAATGAAGAGGTATAACAGAGTGGGAATGATGATGAATATACAGCTCATGGTGACGATAGTAATGATTGATGTGGCGCCATAAGCGAGGAAAAGAAATCCACTTTGTCTCCATCACTAACATACACATACGACTACTCTTATTACATACTTTCTCACATATGCCTCTTTATAGCCTGTTGCCACGTGAAAATGTTGAACTCAAGCTGCAGAGTTAGTCTTGGCGACTGCTGGCTGTTTTCAAAATGCGTCGTGTCAAAACATTAGTTTGGACCAGTCAAGTGTAACATAGGACTTGCAAGCAAGAAAATGCCATAAAGGTCCTCCTCACGACTTAAAAACACTTTATAGTTGCAATGAAAAATGAAAAACGGGAAATGATAGCGGCCCAGCAGGTTTCCTGCACATCAAACAAATAGAACTATGAAAATAATAACAATAGTAGGTCAACCTGCTTTTAAGGTCCCTGTTGGCAACACTCTCCTCCTCCCTCCTCACCCTCCAGCGCTGCACGTCCTCCTGCTACTGATGGCATGAACGATGACGGGACGAACGTCATGCAGCGCCGGTTGACATTTGTAAGCTTTATAAATTTGGCCAACCTGCGTCAGCTGGTTCCCGGAGAAATGGCACGTAACTCCTTTTCTGGGATGATTTACGGAGGAGATTTACGAGTGGATGACCAAGTTCCATCGTGCAATCTTTCCCAGAGTCTGGAAAATATATCATCGGGTCGCACCGAGGTTACGTTAGCTTTAAACTCATTCATCATCTTTTAGTATCCTTCCCTGGTAACAGTAAGGGACTCGAGTGCATCATCTCGCGTGTGGATACTCATTTTACATACACCTGATAAAAACGTATGAAAACAGCGGCTTTACCTCGTTTTAAATGTGGCTAATTTCTCGCTTGCTGTCACACTATCCGTGTTTGCCTAATTAAGAGAGTAAATTTAGCCTCCTTCCCAACTTTGCTCCCAGCCACTCTTTCGATTTCGTAATTTCTTTTTTACTCCACCGATTTCTTTACTCATGGGTTCCGTTATTGACAAAACGACCGACTGAGTGCACACAAAAGGAGCGAGGCACACAAAGAAAACTCTCTCTCTCTCTCTCTCTCTCTCTCTCTCTCTCTCTCTCTCCCCCCAACACACGCACACACACACACACACAACGCACACGTCGAGGAGGGACCGTGGTGCTGAAGGCTGCTGGTTCGCCCCCGCTGGCCCCTGGAGGCTGGACGCGACAAGCCTCCTCATTGTTGAGTCGTCACTGCTCCACCTTTAAGTAACCAATTAACGGAGGCGTGAGTAATAACGCCCAGGCAATTGTTTCAGAGTAGCAGAGCACACGAGCTCTCACACGCTTTGTGTACTGCCTATAAAGCTAACGAAAAATTGAATATTTGTAGCGCAAACTTACACCGTATCAAATAACTAATTAAAAGGTGGAGTGATATAGTGAGCAGGGCGACAATGGTTACCGGCAGGGTGTGGAAGGGGCTATTAACTTGCGGAAATAGCCGGGGTGCAGCCGGGGCAGCCTTGAATAGTGGCGGGAGGAGGGCGGGGTCGCAGGCGTGTGGGCGATGGAGATGGATATGGCAGGTGGCGGAGAAGTGAGGTGATTGGTGGGGCCGAGAGCCAATGGCGTATAAGAGTCACGACGCGTGGCGAGGAGGAAGCGAGTTATCAAGGCTACACGGTGGCAGAACACGCCATAAATACTGTTACAGCTGATTTATAACATAACGTGTGTCGCCCAGACCATGGTGGAGCCAGACAGATACTCGTCTTCGGGTAGCAAGGCCGAGACTCATTGCGTCGTCTGCATGAGCGTAAACACAACACTCACCTTCTCCTCCTCCTTGAGTACAGGAGCGGCGGTCAGCGGTCAGCGCGTCACCTCGTGTCGGGCCCCTTCGGACAGTAACAAGAGAAAATACACACTGGCGCCACACAGACTGTCTCTCCAACAAGGTGTCTATATACTGGTCTACCTCTCTCAACTGACACTGCCTCGATGTTGACATGAAACATCTGATCGAACCGAGTGTTGTTCACGTGACTCTCTCTCTCTCTCTCTCTCTCTCTCTCTCTCTCTCTCTCTCTCTCTCTCTCTCTCTCTCTCTCTCATCCGGGAGCAGGAGCAAGGAAACGGATTAATTTAATTTTAATAATTGCATTTCCAATTTAACTTTCCCACGCCTGTCACTAGATGGCGTCTGTCAGGCAATAGTGGGCACTCAAGCGATAATACAACACGACCCACTGGTCGCCTCGTTGTCATTCCTACCAGGAAGGAATATCAGCCTGAGAAATGAGAAATCAAACTCGACCATGAGGAATATACATTTTGGGATGCCAAATTTCACGCTGAAGCCGGGTTAGTGGCGGGCCGAGAGTCAAGTCGGGGCCGAAATGTGAGCCGCTCGTGTTCTGCTCCCACACTCCGTCCTCGAGCATTTCGACGCTAACGTAACATACGTTTATATAAATTAGTTCAGCTTCCTTCCCTTATCCTCTCATAACTTTCCCTTTACCATACCATAACTTACTCCTATAACCTTTCTAACTTTCCCTCGCTCCAGGACTAAGGCGGAAGAAAGAGGGAAGTGGGAGCGAGAGGAAGATGAAGGAATAGGCAACGAGAGGACTGAGTCGGGACTAAGATGAGGAGACAGGATATTTATGCAAAAACTTGATTAAGCAGTGCTCCTTCCTTACTCTTATCATTAAGAAAAAGCCGTAATTGTTCATCATGTTTTATTCCTGAAGATGGGACGAAAGATTAAGAAATAACAAAAACAGAGAGAGAGAGAGAGAGAGAGAGAGAGAGAGAGAGAGAGAGAGAGGGGCATTTTTTTTCGTCGTTCAACATAATGGACTATTAAAAGAGCCGATCATTTGTGTTTTCCCTATAATATGTACTGGGTTGGACATATCTATTGCTTGTTTGTCTGTCCTGATATAGCCGCGTCTACCTTTTGGCATCTCTCTCTCTCTCTCTCTCTCTCTCTCTCTCTCTCTCTCTCTCTCTCTCTCCATCGATTCACTTGTCTCCTTGTCCATTTCATCTCACGTTCCTCACACCCCCACCACACCACCTCCCTGGCCCTTCCCTTCTCATCCTCTATAATTCTTCCTCCTCCTCTCCCCATCCCTTAATTTTCCTCTTCACACCTCTCCTTCAACGCCCACACAACTATTTTCTCCACTTTTCAAATACCTTTTTTCTTATTTTCTTCCCATTTCTTTTTTACTTGCCAGTTTGTTTTATTTTTTCCGTCACTCGTACTTATTTTTCATCCCTGTTTATTTCCCTCTCCTATCCATTTCTTCTGAACTTTCCCTGCCTTTCGCTAATTCCCTAATTCCGATTTCGCCTGCTTCCCTCGCATTCCCACTCCTCCTCCCATTCTACAGACCATTTCCCCCATCCCACTTCTCCCCACTTTCTCTCTGCCTTCCCATAATCTCCCAGGAGCAGCCAGCTGGTCTCCCCACTCCCCTTACCCCACCTGTTCACTCCCAGACTTCTCAGAACGAGACATCTTAACAATTCTGCCAACGGTGCGAGAGTTTTCCCCAGCGCGTCTGGCGGGCGTATGAAGGTCACCTTTACGTGGGGACCTGATATAGGTGGGTGGAATCTTTAGCGACTACGCGAAAATAAGAAGAAAGTGATGGTAGTTACGAAGGCAGAGTAGGAGGAGGACATGTTTGTGATGAAGGCGGAGAAAGCGGGGGCAAAAATTAAGAAATGGGGCGAGTAAGAGAATGAAAGAAAATGTGTAAGACAGAGCAAAATAATAGCTGAGAGAGAGAGAGAGAGAGAGAGAGAGAGAGAGAGAGAGAGAGAGAGAGACGCTTGAAGCAACACTTGGTTCGATCT
>NC_066516.1:2803508-2878508 GCF_024679095.1 Eriocheir sinensis
TCTCACGTCACCAGCGTCTGAACTATGTCTAACTAATCACGGTGTAGCAGGTTCCTCCTCCTCCTCCTCCTGCTCTTCCTCCTCCTCCTCCTCCTCCTCCTCCTGTTTCCTCGTCCTCCTTCCTTTCCCGACATTCCTGCAGACACGACCAAGTTCCCTCATGCTCCCTTGACCGCGCTGAGGGGAGTGAGTGAGGGGAGGAAGGGACGTGGAACAGTGAAGGGAAGGGAAGGGTAAAGGGCTGGTATGGAAGGGGGGGGTTGGGAGTAAGGTGAGATGATGATGATGATGATGATGATGATGGATAAAGAGTATGGATAAAGGGAGTATAGATAAAATGTTTGGATAAAAGGTTGGTATGGAAGGCTGAGGTTGGGAGTAATGTGATGTGATTGATGATGATGATAGTGGATTATGGGTATGGATAAAGGAACATGGATAAAGGGTATAGATAAAAGGTATGGACAAAAGGCTGGGATGGAAGGTGAATAGGAGTAATGTGATGTGATTGATGATGAGGAGGAGGAGGATTAAGGGTATGGACAATGGAGTATGGATGAACGAGTATGGATAAATAGGTATAGATAAAGGGTATGGATAAAGGGTTGGAATGAAAGGCTAAGGTTCGGAGTAATGAGGTAATTGATGATGATGATGATGATGATGGATAAAGGAGTATGGATGAAGGAGTAGAGATAAAGGATATGGATAAAGGGCTGGTATGGAAGGCTGAGGTTGGGAGTAATGTGATTGATGATGATGCTGATGGTGGTTGTGGTGCTGGCGGCGAACGGAATCAATGGCTTCGGTGGTGGTGGTGGTGGTAGTGGTTGGGAAGGGTGAGGAATGAATGTGGTGAGGAAGTAGACGGGTGAGGAATGATGAGAATGTGGGGGGTGAGCGAGGCAGGCTAGGGTAAATGAGAATGAATGTTTTGTGAAATCAAATGAACGAGGAATTATAATGTTATGGGATAACCGAGGGATGCTGGGATAAACCGGAACGAATAGGAATAGAGGTAAATCCTGAGCCTAGGGAATGTTTAGGTGTAAAGCAGAAGCTAAGGTGAAGAATGAATGTAGTGAGGAAGTAGACAGGTGAGGAACGTCGAGAATGTAGGGGATGACCGAGGGATGTTGTGATAAACGGGAATGAATAGAGATAAAGGTAAATCCTGAGTCTAGTAAATGTTCATAATGTAAGGCGGAAATTAAATGTGAGGAATGAATATGGTGAGGAAACAGATGAGTGAAGAATGATGGGAATGTTTTGGGATGACCGAGGGATGATGGGATAAACAGGAATGATAAGGAATAGCGACAAATCTTGAAACTACTTAGGAAATGTTAATGTTAACATTTTGCGGTGGATGAGGGGTGAGCGTGCCGGCGCCGCGTCCAAGAGGACGCGGGACGAGAGTCCACGCGAACTCTAGATTCTCTCTCTAAAGAGAGGCTCAAATATGAGCTCCGAGGAGCAGCATGGACCATGCAAGATGGCGGCATTATAAACACTTACCTGCGCTGTAACGGGCTTGGGCCGACCATCAGGCCATACCAAGAAACCCTACCGGTGCCCTAGGCCGAAACATAAAAAGAAAAGGCGGATATTGCTAAGGATGATACATAGGAGAGGAGGGCTGAGGAGTGATGCGATTGTTAATGAGATGAGAGAGAGGGGTGGCGAGTTGATGGGGAACGAACGGGAAGCGTGGTAATACTCGAGTACGTTCATGTGTAGGAGGGCGGTAGGGAGGAGAGAAAAAAAACACGTTAAATGATGTAAAGATAAATTACTGTAATAGAACGAGAACAATGTGATGAATGAATATTGTGAAGCTAAAAAAAGATGTGGATGAGTGGAAGGTTGTGGATGATAGAGGAAAAAAACGATCAGTGAGAGAGTTCAAAAAGGTAAATAGTTGAGGCAGTTGAGAAAAAAAAACGTTATGAGGCAAAGATAAATGCCTGTAGGATAACGAGAGCAATGCGATGGATGAATATTGAAAGTAAAAGAACGTGGATTAGTGAAATGTCCTGGACGATAGAGAGAAAAAGAACGATCAATGAAGGTGAGTTCCAAAAGGATGAGGCAGTACAAAGAGAAAAAAGCCTTATGATAAAAAAGATAAATAGCTAATATAAGGAGCAACGTGATGGATGAATATTGTGAAACTAAAAAGAATGTTGTGAACTATAAAGAGAGGAGTAAAACGATCAATGACAGTGCTCGAGTTAAGAAAGGTAAATAGTTGAAGGTAGCAGGAATAGGTAAGCAAGGTAAAGTGGAGGGTGTGCGCTATAGCTGCTCGTGGCCTCGGTGCTCATCTCCGTCGCATTGGCCCTTGAATCTATTGAACAGAGTAAAAAATATCGCGAGGTCTGTGTTCGGATGGAGAAGATGATAGAGAGGAAGACTTAGTAAGGTTATGAGAAGGTTGGAAAAACTAGAACGATTTTGGGGTAGGGCAGGGAAAAGAAAGACAGTTATCAAAGGGTTTATTAGAACGCTATAGATGAATGAAGCAGAGATGTAGAAGAGGGAAGCTAGAGTGATCTTGAGGTAGGTCAGGGAATGGAGCTACGGTTATGTAAAGGCTTATGAAGCTATATAGGCTATGTAAGAGGAAGAGATAAAGTAGAAGAGCTAAACTAAAGAGATCTTGAGGTAGGGCAGGCAGAGGAGCGGAAGTAATGAAAAAGTCTACGACGATGATACAGATAGTAGAGGAAGAGATAACGTGAAAGAAAGAAATTAAAGAGGTCTTGGGTTAGGGCATGGAGAAGAGAGGACGTTATGGAAGGGCTTATTGGAAGATATCGCTGAATGGATTGAAGATAACATGCAAGGTGATGTGACAAGAGTGTGTAGGGGATTAAAGAACGGGTGAGAGATAAGGGAGAAAAATGTCAAACTAAATAATGGAATAAACGAAATAGACTAAAGAGAATCATAGGGGTAGAGGAGGGAAAGCAGGATATGTTATGAAAGGGTTTATTGGAACATATAGCTGAAGGGTATTGTGACGAGTGTGAGTAGGGTATTGAAGAACAGGTGAGGGGTCAAGGCGAAAGATGATAAACTATATAAACGAATAAACGCAATAAACTAAAGAGAATCATAGGGGTAGAGGAGGGAAAGTAGGATATGTTATGAAAGGGTTTATAGGAAGATATAGCTGAAGGGTATTGTGACAAGTGTAAGTAGGGTATTGGTGAGGGGTCAGGGCGAAAGATGATAATAAACTATATAAATGAATAATCGCAATAAACTAAAGAGATCATAGGGGTAGAGGAGGGAAAGTAGGATATATTATGAAAGGGTTTATAGGAAGATATAGCTGAAGGGTATTGTGACGAATAAACGCAATAAAATAAAGAGTCGTGGGGCGATGGGGGTAGAGGAGGGAAAGAAGCAGTTGTTATGAAAGGGCTTGCAGGACGTTAAGAGATGCAAGGGGTGGCGATAACATGAACGAGGGTGTGTATGATAGTAAAGAACGGGTGAGAGGTAAGAGCAAAAGATGACGGTCGAGAATTATGATATGATGTAAGTTCTCCCCAAACAATCTAGCTAGTTCCTGCCTTCCTCCCGTACGAGTCGAAGTTGGAGTGACACACGTGGGGGTAATGGCTGTCACGTGTATATTTTGTCATTAATTTATGCGGAAAGTTTACGGAGTTGTTATTAAGGGAAGGGACGAGAGACAGGCAAGGGGAGTCACACACACACACACAGAGAGGTGGAGTTGTATATATTATCATTGAGGTGTGTGTGTGTGTGTGTGTGTGTGTGTGTGTCGATTTGTCGTTCTTTGCTTGTCTGTCTGTCTGTATCTCTCTATCTATAACACACACACACACACACGCACACGCACACACACACACGCACACACACACACACACACACACACCATCACCCACCCCCAAACACACACCAGAACTTTGTGCGTGCAGAATCTAATGCGGCGAAGCTCAGCCACTCCTTGATCTCCCAACAATACAAAAGTTCTGCAGGGCCCCGGCGCAGCATTACCGCAGTGTGTGTATGTGTGCAGCATCAGAACACGACACCCTCCCCCGCTGCACCAAGAAAAAGCGAAAGAAAAATATAAGAGACGCAACAGACGAACTGTGAAATGCAAACAGCAAGCAACGTGCAGCAATGACTAGGCAAAAATTCTTTGGTTTTGGGGTAATGATGCTTTGCCGCGGTGATGAGATGAACAGTCGTGAAAGATGTTATTTTCAGATGATGGTTATTAATACTCTTATTGTTATTTAATGTTTTTGCTGTTATTACTTTTTTATTGAATTTTAACAACTATTAAAAGGAATCTCTACTACTACTACTACTACTACTATTACTACTACTACTACTACTACTACTACTACTACTACTACTACTACTGCTGTTGCTGCTGCTGATGCTGCAACAACTACTAATCTGCTGTAGGACAAGGGCCTTCCCCAATCTTTTATACTTCTCCGTCTCCAGCAAATTCTCAAACTCCATCGCTTCACCTCGTCCTTTGTGTGCCCCGACTCTTCTTACATTTTCCGTGTTCTCATTCTGTTACTTTCTCTGTCCATCTGTTATGGGTCCTACGCATGATATCTGCCCAAATCAACTTCTAATTTTAAATATTCATTAAAATATCTGCAAACTTTGCTTATTCTATAATCCATGATGCTCGCTTTCTGTCTCTCCATGCCACACTCATAATTTTTCTCACTATCCTTTTTTGTGCACTTCTTAGCTTTTTCTCTAGACATTTTGCAAAACACCAGGTCTCTGTAGCGTGTGTTGGGACTGACAGGATACATTGTTTGCACACATTACTCTTCAGAAAAAGTAGCAAGATGTTATTCATGACCTGACGATGTTTACTGAATGCACTCCATCCCGTTTTTATTCCCTTTCTTATTTATTTTCCTAGCCAGGGTTTTCACTACTACCCCTGACACTACTATTACTGCTATTACTATTACACTAATGTTACTACAACAACTACTACTACGACAACAACTTCTACTACTACTGGTGTTGCTGCTGCTGCCGTTGCTGTTACTTCAATATTTGTACTATATAGTGGAGCTCAGGGTGTGAGTTAATGTTTCATTGATGCCTGGTGTCTTCCTTGCCAGACGCCACGTCGTCACACCAAGTTGGCCGCGGCTTACTCGCTGGCTGGTGGCAGGCCACATACTTGCTATCAAAGGGTCGTAGGCGAGGCTGAAACTCCTCACAACCACTATTATGAGGCCTTCGCCCCAACAACCGCCACTGTTTCCCTATTAAGGTGGTGGACATTTTCCAAAGCTTCTCATAAAATTATTTATACAAATAAGTACGTACATACTATGTTAAAGGACGGTGATGATGGTGACGATGATGCTAATGATGATGTCCATGATGATAATGTGCTGCGAATTTATACTTTAGCGACACACTGGTTAGGCCAAAATCTTACATACCGTTCACCGACTCACCTGCGACGTACAAGGACCTTTCTCCCAAGCACCACCTTAAATATCCATCTCCATGGGCCCAAAGGTACAAGACTTAAGGTATACTTATGTTTGGAGGGGTTTCAGTTAAGGTCGACAGAAGGTGTCGGCGTTGTAAGCCAACCAGTAGTAATGAGTTCATATTTTTACGGCCACGTTGCTTGTTCCGTCTTCAACTGTTACAGCAGACAGTAAAACTGAGCTGTTGCTACGACTGCGCCTCATGCATAGCTCAACCACCCAATTACCCACGGCTGCTCAGCTTCGCTTTCAGATCCCAGCTTAGTGTCTGTGCTGCTTTGTACAAATATTGAAGTAACAGCAACGGCAGTAGCAGCAACACCTGTAGTAGTAGTAGTAGTAGTCGTAGTAGTAGTTGTTGTAGTAACATTAGTGTATTAGTAATAGCAGTAATAGTAGTACCAGGGGTAGTAGTGAAAACCCTGGCCAGGAAAATAAATAAGAAAGGGAATAAAAACGGGATGGAGTGCATTCAGTAAACATCGTCAGGTCATGAATAACATCTTGCTACTTTTCTGAAGAGTAATGTGTGTAAACAATGTATCCTGTCAGTCCCAACACACACACACACACACACACACACACACACACACACACACACACACACACACACATCCGTCACTTGCGAGCAATTTCATTCGGGGAGAGCACTGGATGGCGATCGCGAGACTATCGCGTGGTCACACCATGACGAACACACCGCTACGGTAGATCAGTACCCTGCCAGGCTTCACGGCCTGGCGGGCGGAGGTTGGAGTATTTATTCCACTGACAAGGAGCGGTTACTGTTCCCCCTTGAGCAAGGGGGATGGGGTGTGTGGTATGTGAAGGTCCCGGTAGTACCCAAAGATCGACTAATGAGCCCTTGCTCTAATCGGGAGGGTACTTGATGGTGATGACGAGTCCAGTCTGTGATCAGGCCGTCGGTGAATTACACACACACACACACACACACACACACACACACACACACACACACACACACACACACACACACACACACACACACACACACACACACACACACACACACACACACACACACACACACACAAGATGTAACAGCTTCTTCATCCCCACGTGTATTTTTTAAAGTACTTATTTTATATCTGTTACGTTTGTCTTTTTCGTTTTTTTTTTTTTTTTTAATATTTTAGTAATACAGTTGTGTAAAATACCATGGCAGACCGAAACACCTGGCCTGGCTAAACATTAACTCTAGGAAAAATACCTCCAAACCAAGTGACCTAACGATACAGTCGCGGCCGCCTGATCAGCACGCGAGCTGCCGTAAGGTATGGAAAGAGGTTATCGTTCCCCAGACCTTAGAGAAGTAGGTTTAGCTCACTCCCCCATTACTAGCTTATAAAAAGCGCAAGCTACATTGTTCAAACAGAAGCAGAGTTGGGAGGTAAAGGGCGTGTAGGAAGGGTGGTAGGGTGCTCCTGTGGTACAATGTGTTTGGCCAGCCGTCCCGACAGATTGATGTTTCTTTCCCTTATAATTTTGACAGGCTTTGTGTTTCAGTTTCTTTTACCGTTAGAATCCCTCGTCCACATGTTTTAGTTTCTTTAACCTCTAGAATCGCTTGTCCATGGCTTCAAAGTCTTGTGAAGTGGTGTCATTCCACGCATATGTAAAACATTTTGCCGTGTGCGGTGATAAGTAAGATAATTGTGGCTTTAACCTTTGAATTTTGCTTCAACTGTGTAACATTGACGATTGTCCCCGTGGAACAAATTAGTCGATAATGTTAATTATTGTAAAAAGTCATTTCACTGTCTCTCATCTGTTATTTTGTTATTTTATTCGTGAGGTACGAGACTAGATAATCCATATCCCTTTCAAGTCCCCTTCACGTCACAACACACACACACACACACACACACACACACACACACACACTACACCGCTCCGGTAATCCAGTGGTAAAGCTCTGCGCTCCAGACCTTGCGGCCAGGCAGGCAGAGGCTCGAGCCCCGCTCAGTCCAGGATTTTTCCACTGACAAGGAGTGGTTACTGTTCCTCCCTTGAGCAAGGGGGATGGGGTGTGTTGTGTGTCAAGTTCTAGCAGTACCCAGAGATTGACTAATGAACCTTGCTCTAATCGAGAGCCGGCGATGACGTGTCCAGCTCGTGATCAGGCTGTGGGTGAATTACACACACACACACACACACACACACACACACACACACACACACACACACACAGAGTCTCTCTCTCTCTCTCTCTCTCTCTCTCTCTCTCTCTCTCTCTCTCTCTCATTAACCTTCAAACTATAAATATTTCAACAAGAAACTTTTACGTCAATTAGTGAAGGGCGTCCAACAGAGTGAGACAGAAACATTCATCGATATGAGGCGAGACACACCAAGTCGTCACTCCATCACCGAGGCGGGATCACGAAGCCTCACGAATAGAAGTTCGTGCACACACACACACACACACACACACACACACACACACACATACACACACACCAAAAAAAAAAAGTTAAATAGAAAATCAAATAAAAAAAATCAGTATTGACTTAAGATGCTTTTTTTAAAGAAACTAGAAGTGATGGTATGAAGAGAGCAGTTGAAAATCCTCCATTGCCTTGTTTACCTTGTCCAAATTCCAAGAAGGGAGCGATTAAAGCGTACCAAAGCGTGACTACAGTATATGGATAGGTATATGTATAGGCATATGTATAATTATGTCATCTAAACAAAGTCGGTGCATGCAGACGCCATAAGGCTCAATACACCAGTCCTCTTCTCTAACTTACCTCTTAGTGCATGCATGGTGGACTGTTTGTATACACTTCGCTACACTGTGATGCCACACTGATCCACATTATTGATCGAGTTTCCAAAGTTACGTTCACGATGCCCTCATTTACAGAACATTAATGGACGGACGGACGTACAGTTGCATTGGGTGAATGTCGTTAATTTTGCCACCGTGGTTGGGAAGGGTTCACGTTAGGCCGAAGGCGTGCATGGGGTATCTACGTACTGCGTAAGTGAGTCCTGACTAACCAATGTTTTTTTCTCTTTCCACAGGTAAGTTGCTGAGGTGGACTGTGCCACGTCTTGTGTATTGTGTCGGTAGTGTCCTGAGGGTAAGTGTTGATTTTTTATTAAAATTTTCGTTTATGGGGATTATTTACATCATTTGAAGACTTCAGGTCGGTCTGAGTGTTAAGGGCATTGCTGTACGAGTCGGTGAGAAAAAGTGGTGTGTCAGGGTCAGCGTAAACGGCAGATTAATTTGATTCCGTCAGTGTAAACGTTAAAAATGATGCCCTCAGCCTCAATATCAATACCTAGTATTAAGAAAGTTTACATGCCGTATGTAACCTCATGCGCAGACGAGTAAAATTTGTGATATATATATATATATATATATATATATATATATATATATATATATATATATATATATATATATATATATATATAATATATATATATATATATATATATATATATATATATATATATATATATATATATATATATATATAAATATATTATCATTAACTTATAATTTATTTGGTATAATATACTTATCCATTTGTTCTCTCGCATGAACACTAAGATATCAAAATATTTGTTACTAAAAAAATCTGTGGCTTTTGGGTCTAAAAACCTCCTTCTCGTGAAGAACATGAGGAGTGGGGAGGGAGCGGGTTTACCTGATGATACACCTCCTAAAAGAATTGTTGGAAAGGCGCTTTTGTCTATTTTTTCCGAAGATTTTTTCCCATTGTCCGAACACACACCGAGTCACTCTTGCAGCTCACCGCGTCACGTTACTGCCCTAATCATTATTGCCAGACCTGAGCATGGAGCTACTTAAAATAATAATAGAAAATCAAACATGAAATAATAAAAATTTCAGAAAGTGATCCTTGAAAATGGACGACGTCACTTGGTCAAAAGAGACGCCCCTATCAGCGGGTTAGCTAAAGGGTGCATGAGTCGAAGTACCGGTTTCATAGTAAAACAGACTATATTGCGATAACGAGATAACAAGTCACAAACGTACGCGCCCGATATCAAACGCACTCTACTAAGGAAGGAGATAAGTAGTTCGAGAACATGTTTATTGCTATGTCTCTCAGAAATGCTGTCAACTGTTGAGTGCCTGTTAGGGGATGGCATAAAACAGAGTGAAGAGATTTGCGTGCATGAATGAGTATGCGTATGAATGTGTTTTACAAGTGTCTACAATAACAATATGTTGCCACCGTTAGCTGACAGTATTGAATTAACGACGTCACTATAAAAAACTGATGCGGGCCTTTACTGCGTGAGTGTGTTGCGAAGTAAGGTTGTGGAAAAGTTAATTTATTTCCAGTGAATATTAGAAAGGTGTATTGGGACGGCGCTCCCTCTTCTTCCAACACCCGCCACACCAACCACTGCTGACAGATCTATGTTGTCAGATCATGATATTGTCGAAAAATATGTATAACTATTAAAATTACGCCAAAAATGACGATATTATGCCAATTTTACGCTGAACTTTTTTCCTACCAGCACAGTTATGATACTGTTTATAATAATTGTGTGTATGTGTGTGTGTGTAATTCACCTCTTGGTCTGCTGCGAGTCCCTCTCGAGACAGCCAGCCGTTCCCCTATGGAAGAGCACAGAGCTCGTAGTACCCATCTTTGGGGAGGACTGAGACCACTCACACACAACACACCACGACAACGAGGTCACAACTCCTTGCCTGACGTCGCGTACCTACTCACTGCTAGGTGAACAGGGGCTACACGTGAAAGAAGACAAACCCAACTTATCTTCACCAGGCCGGGGAATTGAACCCCGGTCCTTCTGGTTGTGAGCCAGATGCTCTACCCCTGAGCTACCGGGCCGTGTGTGTGTGTGTGTGTGTGTGTGTGTGTGTGTGTGTGTGTGTGTAACGCGTTACGCACTTATAACTATAATTTCATCGATCTTAGATTTAACATATTTTCCCCCAAATTATACAAGCAGTAAAAAAAGCTACTTGTGGCAGCACTGCCAGCAGATTTCGTGAATGTAGTTGGAGGAACTACGTGGCACGCGACCACCAGTCCTCCCCGCCCCTCCCCTGCTAGCACTCCCCGGTGACGGCCACGAGCGGTGCCGCACACAGCAGCACGGGCAGCGGTGAGGCGATGAGCCGGAATTTATTTCAGTACTTGAATTAATTACACATGAAGATTATAATGATAAATCGTGACGCCAATAAATCTTTTTTTCTGTTTGCAGTTACGGAGATTCATAACATTTCAATGGTCTTTATGCGTCTATTTATTGTATTGCCATATCGCTTTATAATGCTGCTCATAACCGTATTTAATATCAATTCAAGCTCAACACACCAAAATATCGCCATTACACCTGTCATTTAAATCTTGATTGACACCTAACGAGTAGAAATATTGCCCTTTTCCTGCAGGCTGCTTATCAAAATCCATATTTTAAATTGTTCGAAAAGATATTTTAAATTTTGGAGCGCCTGCAACCTCGCGGCAAATTTCACTTCCCCCTCAAAGGACATACAAGACAATCTATATGGCACTATTATGACGGGAACCACAGTGTCACACACACACACACACACACACCGCTCCGGTAGCTTAATCGGCAAGAGCGCCGCGCTGCAAGGCTTCACGGCCAAATAGGCGGCGGTTCGAGCCCCGCTCAGGCCGGATTCTTTCCGTTGACTAGTAGTGGTTACTTACTGTCCCCCCTTGAGCAAGGGGGATGGGGTGTGTGGTGTGTGAGGTCCTGGCAGTACCCAGAGATCGACGATAATGAGCATGCACTTGCTCGTGTCGGGAGGTTACCTGCTGGCGAAAGCGAGTCCAACTCCTGATCAGGCCGTGGTGAATTACACACACACACACACACACACACACACACACACACACACACACACTTGCTGCCACATCACATCACTTACCTTAATTCTAGCATATTAATTACGAGCTGTGGTGCCAAGTACAGTATGCGCATGCAGTTTAGTTTGACATACTCATGACCGCTACTGACGGGCTGGTAACACATGAGCCAATGCTGAGGGCTGACAAATTCACCGATCATTCCTCGTGACGGTATGAAGTTTATACCACACCGGCCGCAGAGACTCCTGTAGACTCCATTTTTATTAGTGAATCCTTGTGTTACAAAAAGTAAAGTTACCAGTCATAAAGACTGCGATAAAAGGTAAAGTCTGGGGCGTACGGTAAGCTACTCCTTGCGTTGGTGTTCTTTACCGTCTACCCGTGAGCTTGTGGTGGGAAAGAACCCAATACCCCGGGGCAAGGGGCGTGTGAAATCCATGTTACCACAGTTTACCTTTCTCATGTGTCCCACAGGTACCCATTTATCGACTAGCCCTAAAGGGCTGTGCGCTGACTGCCCTGGCCGGAATCGAACCCGTGTCCAAGGATTCGTACCTAGGCGTGCTGACCACTATGCAACAGGGGCATGAAGATGAGTGTTATTGAGCATGATGATTAGGACACTTTATCCTCGTACATATCCCACATGCCTTAAGAGTACGTCAGCTTAACAGCTTAAAAGACGGTTTTTAGTTCAAGTATAAAAGGTGGAGCGCTTGTTCATTCTCTTTCCTTCACAAATTTATTTTATGCCAACTATCTATTCGTTAGCTCTTGATATCTTCCATGTTTTCCTCAACTTCTCCGTGTATACCATCATTATGTGAATATATCTGCCACCACGCTGTCCTTTCATATCTTCCCTATTACCTGCTAAATCAGGCTTCGCTCCACAAGAGTATGGTCCACCTCTCTTTCCCTGTGGACGACCAAGTCTGCAAATGATGATTCATAAATTTGACCAGTTTTGTATCAACATTTTTTTTTCTTTTTTTTTACGTCTGTATCACTCCCTCCTATTTGATCAGATAACTGACTCCTTTAGCTCCTTGCCCTCCTGTTTTGCTTCACACGGCTCCAGAGTATTAAACTTCCCCTTTCGCAACGCTTTGGTGACGCCCATTGTTTTTGTCTAGGTGTTTCGCCACATTCAGGAACTACTCGCCGAACTGTGCCGAACTTAAAATCGAACTGGATCTTGGGAAAATGGCCCCGAATTGCGGCTTCCTTGAAGTCAACACTCATTTCACTAGAAGTAATACGAAGCCTAACAATGAGTGTACGAAGTGGATAGGAACGAACACAAAGCGTCCCGATGCCTCGATATCTTTAAAATATACGATCATTTTCAGAACACGAATAAGCACGATGAGAGCTCCTCTTACTCGATGTAAGTCGAACCCTTACGGAAGACCAAGAATCTCATACGATTTGTCACGATGCTACCTTAAAAAATATAAAACCACCACTATCTGCATTTATCACCTCTCACCTTCCTTCACCCCATTTTAGCACTTCAAACCCCATTTATTTATTTTGTTTCCAACTACACCCAGATTTTTCAGTGGTTTTATGTTTTTCTATAGACACCATATTCCCAGTTCACGTCGTCACCCAGCAACATGGACTACAGCAACTTGGACGTCCTGGATTACCTAACTGACAACCAACTGAAGCTGTTCAAGTTGGAGTGTGACGTCGACGTCCACATTACCAAAATGTGACCGGTCGTGCAATTACTGCAACAGAAGAAGAAAAGGCAGAGGAGGAAACGGTTCATGTGGAGCAATTTCTGAATCCAGAGAAGACAATTTTTCGGCTAGGACGTGCACACATACTACAGTTACAAAGGCCTCCAGTCAGCGTATTCTGTCTGTGGTTCATGCGGACTACAAGACCCTGTATGCTGATGTTGGAGCAAAAACTGGTTCACGAACAGAATAGTGGAAGAGTGGAACAAACTGAATAAGTATGTAGTTAAGGCAAACACAATTGAAACTTTTAAACGAAGATTAGATGCATTTATAGATGAGAAGGGAATCTGGTGAGCACCTGTGTTCAGGAGTTGCCTTGTGTAGGCCCCCTGGCCTTTTGTAGTCTCCTTGTATTCTTGTGTATTCTTGCATAGAGATGTTCTTCTGATAGAGGAAGGTTTTCAGACAGCCATGAGAAACGCTTAGGAGCCTTTTTTTTTTTTTTTTCTTTTTCTTTTTTTACGTTTCAGACTATGGCGCCGGTAGGCTTTCTTGGTAGGGCCTGATTTGAACTGGCTCTATGTGTCATTCAGCTCGTTTAGGGATGGTATTTCGATGTTCAGGTTGAAGTATTTGGCATCCAGGTAGTATTCAGCTGCTGCGGAGACATGATCCGTGCTAGATCGATGATCGAGATGACTTCGAGTAAGTTAGTGTTTATTAGGTTCACTCGGTGATGATTTAGAACGATTTTTTTTTTTTTTTTTTTGCCATACGAAGCAACTCGAAGCAGTTTGAACAGACAGAAATCAATCTGAAGTAAGACGACAACTTGGAAATGCAATACTAATCTCACTCGACGCGGCTGATTCAGGACCACATTTTTATCATGTCCAAAAGTTTGCGCGGCGAGCACAAAGTCTGCAGATTGACGCCGAATGCACAGGGAGTCTGCCGAACCATATGCCGATTGGAATACGAAGCCCGAATCGGCGCATATTGGAATACAGTTCTTGGATGTATGAAAGTCCCTTTAGTCCTTCACTCCCTTAACATTCCACACAGTTACTCCAAAAGCTCCGCCACTGCCTAGCCTATCTGCATACCACATTTCCGACAAGCCAATGTAAATATGTTTCGGAGATTCCTTGACATATTTCAGTTTGAAGGTTAAGAAAAGAGAATAATGATAACTACGCTGTCCCACCCGAGGCTTCCAGTATCGTGAGTGTACGATGAGGGTCTTCAGACGACACTCTCCTGCATTATAACATTACCAGTAGTGATAGTAATAGTATAGTAGTAGTCGTAACAATAGTAGTAGTAGTAGTAGTAGTAGTAGTAGTAGTGGTAGAAGTAGTAGTTGTAATAGTAGTAGTAGTAGTAGTAGTAGTAGTAGTAGTAGTAGTAACAAAATGAAAAAAAGTTGTTGCGATCATAAAAAATAAGCTAAAATAACAACGTTCCCGCGAGCAATTGCTCAAACCATACGTCGAACCATCGTGATAAAAGGCTGGCCGGGGAAGAGGAGGGATGGAGAGGAAAGACAGTTTGTGGACGGGCGGCGGCGTTTAGCCTCAAGGACACAAGAGACGAATGTGACAACCTCCATAGGGCAGCTTCTTCCGGGCGGGTGATCACGCGTCGGTTATTGGTCTACTCAGCAGCCAATAGAACAGTAGCTTTCATGGAGGCTGGCCAAACGGGAAGAGCAGTCAGGTGTGTCAGGCAAACAGGCAGAAAGAAGGAATGGAGGGAAAGAGAGGAAGGAAGGGCGCGGCAGAGAAAAAATAGGTGGAGAAGAAAAAGTGGTGTTTGCAGTGAAGCGAAAAATAAAAAGAAGGAATGTTGGATGTGGAGGAGCGACGGAAAAGAAGAAGAAGAGGAAGAGGAGGAGGAGGAGGAGGTCGTTAAAGTTGTCGTGATAGTCGTGTGAAAAAGGAAGAGAAGGAGGAGACGATAGGGGAAAATTAACAAAAGATTAAGATTTAGAGTAGTAAAATATTAGAGAGAGAGAGAGAGAGAGAGAGAGAGAGAGAGAGAGAGAGAGAGAGAGAATGTCAGAAGAGAGATGAAAAAAATGGGAGAGGAATTCTTTTCATATATGCAACCTTTCTATCAATACAAGAGATTCTTCAAGCCTGAGCGAGATAACAGAGGTAGGGGCCGCACCACCACCACCACCCTGAGGCATCCAGAAGCTAAGCGGAGAGGGAAGTGAAGGTGAAGACGGAGGTGGAGATGGAGAAGGGGGAGGCAGTGCAGATATGTTGTAGTGGGGGTGTGGTGATGAAAGGGGAGCTGGTGGTGATTTGATAGGTGGGGTAGTTGAGACAGTAGTTGAAATGGTGAAGATGTTGGAGGTACTGGAGGCATAGAGACACAGGTATGGTGATAAAGGTGGGGGTGGAGGTGGTATAGACAGTGCGGTGTGGTGGTGATAGGGGATGAGGTAGTGGTAGAAATGATGGGGATAGTGGTGGGGGTACTGGAGGCATAGAGACACAGGTATGGTGATAAAGGGGGGAGGAGGAGGTGGTTGAGACAGTGCGGTGTGGTGGTGACAGGGGATGAGGTGGTGGTAGAAATGGTGGGGATAGTGGTGGAGGTACTGGAGACAGGCAGGTGTGTTGGTGAGGTTGAAGAGGTGAGGAGGAGGTGGTAGCATTGGGCTTTGGACGGTACCTTTCAGCCTACCTGGCCTTCCTAACCTTCAGCTTGCCACATTATCCACAGCTGTCGACTCCCGGGATCTTTGGCACCCACTTGATAGCTCCCTGGCACTCCCGTCGACCCCAGCTGGCACCCGATATTTATAGAGGCGCCTCCCCCCCGTCTAAAGTGAAGTCTGTGATTGGCACCTTTGTCTCACCGGAGCTGCGGGTTATGGGCACAAAAGCCTTACAGTGTGTTTGTTTACAAATGGAGCCCATTTTTTTGTGTGCAAGTGGAATGGGGGGCGTACGTCTGGACAGGTGTCCCTTGGGAAGCAGGTATGGAGGGGAGAAGGAGAGGAAAGGAAGAGAGGAAAAGGGAAGAATGATAAAGATCGATAAATGAAAGTTCTAAGATAATGAGGGGAACTCAAAGAAGAAAGGAAGGAAGAGGAGACGAAAGGGGAAGAACGGAATATACCAGAAAATAAGTTTGAGAAAGAAGGAACGAATTGTAGAGAAGAAAAAAGGCAAAAAAAAAAAAAGGAGATGAGATGAAAGAGAAAGATTCAAGAAGGGAAATTGAAGGAAAATGGAAATGCAATGAGAGGAGTGAAAGGGAAACGAGAAGAGAAAGAAAGATAGAGATGCATGAAAATAAATTTGAAGAAGAAAAACTGCAAAGGAGGAAGTAAAAAAGAAAAGAGGGTAAAGAATATAGATGTAAGGAAGTAAAGCTGAAATGAAGGGAAAGAAAGAAAATTAAAGAAGACAGAAGGAAATAAAAGAAGCAAAGAAGTAAATTTGACGTTCGAAGGGAAGGAAACGACGGAAGAAAAGAGGAAAAGACAAGGAGACAGAAATATACAATGAGAAATAAAAGGGAAAGGGAAATTGCATCGTGCACTCCCATAATGTAGACTACACTTTAATAATCATATATTTAGTGGGGAGAGGGAAGAAGAAGGACGAGAACGTGAAAGAAATAGACATGTAGCAAGGCCGTGAAGGAATGGATGACACTTAAAATAAAAAGAAAGAACAAAGAGAATATAGATTGCTTCTCATGGCGTCTCTCTCTCTCTCTCTCTCTCTCTCTCTCTCTCTCTCTCTCTCTCTCTCTCTCTCTCTCTCTCTCTCTCTCTTTAACGCCTGGGACAATTTCTACGGCCAGGGTGAGCTCTTCCATAGGGACGGAATACACCTGTCCCCCATCGGGGCAGCCAGATTCGGAAGGCCCCTTAACTGTGGTGTAATAGATGCTGTTAATTTAAAACGAATGTAAGTTGAATGTCGATCACCACTCTTAGTTAACTGTTGCTCAACCAATTAACGATCCATTGGTGTACTTGACCGTCAATACCCAGTTGCTTTAATTTATAAAGTAATTTATGATGTGGAACTTTATCAAACGCTTTCTGGAAATCAAGATAGACTACATCCAGTGATTTGTTTACGTCATAAACTGAGAAGAGATCGTTATAAAAGGTCAATAGGTTTGAAAGGGAGGCTCCTTTGTTATGGAAGCCATGTTGTGAATCCCCAATTAATGAGTGGCTTTCAAGGTAACTCACAATTTTCTCTCTAATTATGCTCTCGAGTAGCTTACCTACAACTGAAGTTAGACTAATGGGCCTGTAATTACCCGGTATTTTTTTGTCTCCTTTCTTAAAAATCGGTGTTACGTTAGCCTTTTTCCAATCCGAAGGGACGATGCCTTGTCGCAAGGACATATTGAAAACGGTTGTGAGAGAGGAGAGTATTTCGCTCTTTGTTTCTTTAAGCAGTATAGGATATACTTTGTCAGGTCCGGGACTTTTATTTTTTTTAAGAGAATGGAAAGCTTTAAGGACTTCATCGGTAGTCATTACAAAATTAGGCAATGCTTGCTCGAGATTTACATTAGTACTGTTGTCGTCGCTGGTGTTGGTGGCAGTGGTGGGAAGACTGTTAGTATTAAACACCGAGGAAAAGTATTTGTTTAATAAGTTCGCAACGTGTTGGCTATCAGTCACTATTTCACCGTCACTGTTTGTTAGAGGTCCAATTCCACTTCTGATCGCCTTTCTGTTGTTTATATAACTGAAGAAGGATTTCGGATTTTTTTTACAGTTGGCTGCAATGTTTTCTTCATATCTACGCTTTGCCTGACATACTAATCTTATTACTCGCCGCCTGGCTTCATGATAAAGTCTAATGTTTTCGGGCGTGCTTTGCTCTTTCTTCAGCCTGTAAGACAATTTTCTCTCCTTAACCGAATGTTAAATTTCGCTATTAAACCTAGGTGGGCTTTTAATAGTGTTACTTCGCTTCTCGCACAATGGGACAAATGTGTTCTGCCAAGTGAGTAAATGATTTTTAAAGCTTAGCCAGGCTTCCTCTACATCGCCGTCATCTGATAGTTGTATTTGTTATTTTTTGTCGGATTTCTACGAAATTTGCTTTTCTGAAATTGGGCACCTTTACTTTATTTTCAGTCACTGTTGTCTGAGCTCTAATGTAGACGCGCACTAATCTATGATCGCAAGAACCGAGGTGTTCTCCTACCGTAACATTACTGACTAGGTTATCTTGGGTCGCTATAACAAGGTCTAGTATGTTTTGTCGAGTTGGTTCAGTAATCATTTGGCTTAGGTAATTTTCTTCTGAAAATTCGATGATTTTATGTGTCGCCCAGTCGATAAGGCGATATGGGGGAGATTAAAGTCTGCTAGTATCAGTGAGTCGCTGTTATTAAGTGACTGCCTTAAAACGCTGTACATTTCAACATCATCTTCGAGTGATTGCCCCGTAGGCCTGTAAGTGCCAGATATATTTAGATTAATTTTTGCAATGTTTACCCTCACGCACAAATGTTCAACATTACTGTCTCTTGGTGTTCTGTCAGTGGGTTGCAAATAGCTTTTGTGTAAATGGCGACACCACCGCCTCTACGGCTCAACACGATCTTTGTTGAAGAGTCTGTAGCCATCTATGTTGTATTCGGAACTTAAATCAATAGGCTATTTGTGGTGTCGATAAATGTTTCGGTAATAGCAATTACGTCAAAATTTGCTGTTGAAACAAAACATCTCACTTCATCAAACTTGTTTCTTAGGCTACGCGAATTGAAACTTTGGACTTTTATGTTATCTTGTGGTTTAGTAATAGAGGTGGTGTTACTTGCGGTTCCACGGTTTGGCGTTTGTTGTGTTGCATGCCGTCTATTTACACGGGCGGGGTGGAGGGACGCGGCCGAGAGCAGTTTTTTGTTGAGTGTCACGTACTGGGTCGTTAAACATTTCTACTCAACCATCCAGTCACTCTCATCCATCACGTCACCTTCACTCACTTTCCAACCGCACTCGCTCATCCCCTATTCATGAACTCAACATTGCGTCACCCATCTGTTCTTCAACCAAGTTAACAGGATCTATTACATCACACTTAAACATTTTCACTCCATCATCTAATTATTCTCATTCGTCACACCATCATCTTCACTTACTCTTCACTCACACTCACTCATCCCCCATTCATGGACTCAACCTTCCGTCGCCCATCTGTTCTTCCACCACCTAAGTTAACAGCACCTATTAGGTACATCACATTTCAACATTTGCACTTCATCATCTAATTACTCTCATCCATCACATCATCTTTCCTCACTCTCCACTCTCACTCACTCATCACCCATTCATGAACTCAGCCTTGCGTCGCCCATCTATTCTTCCACCGGCAGTGCACTGAGCTTCCAAAACACCCCCATTAATAGCGTCATTACTCTCCTTCCTCCCATTAATTCCAGGGCCACCATCACCATTCTTCTTTCATTGTGGCGCGCTTCACGAACAAACCCGCTCTCCTCACAGTCGCACAAACGTTTAAGACTGAGGAAGAGGAGGAGGAGGAGGAGAAGGAAGAAGAGAATGAGGAGGAGGAGGAGGGATAAGAGGAGGAGAATGGGAAGGAAAAGGAGAAGGAACAAACGAAAAAACCGCTTTCCTCACAATTGCATAATCGTTTAAGACTGAGGAAGAGGAGGAGGAAGAGAAAGAAGAGAAGGAGGAATAAAAAGAGGAGGAGGAGGAGAAGGAGGAATAAAAAGAGGAGGAGGAGGAGAAGGAAAAACAAGCGAACAAACCGCTTTCCTCACAATTGCACAAACGTTTAAGACTGAGGAGGAGGAGAAAGAAGAGGAGGAATAAAAAGAGGAGGAGGAGGAGGAGGAGGAGGAGAAGCAAACGAACAAACCCGCTTTCATCACAATCGCACAAACGTTTAACCCGTACCGAACTAGCGACGCGTATACGCGTCAGCAACTTTGCTTGCAGGAAATACTTGCGACGCGTATACACGTCGGGCTTGCTAAACACTGTTACAGTCGATGTAGCGGGTTTATTTTTGCTACAGAGACTGCTGCAGACAATGGCAACACTGCACGAGTGCGTTTGTAGCATTGGCAACACTACCCAAGCTGGGGAGGAATCTCAAGCCACCTGTGACATCAAGATCAAGATCAAGACCAAGTGTAAACAATGTCGCGGCGGCCAATTCCTTTTGCCATATGGCGATAGACAGTGAGTTTGAGGTTTCCTCATCTGAAGAAGACGTGGGAGCACTCTCAGACTCTGGTTCGGACAAGGATTATGTGCCAGATGAGGAGGATATAGGCTATATTGAGCCGCCTTTGTAACACGAGATTCTACTGTCCTGATCCCACACTTATACCCCATGAAATGGTACTCTCTGGAGTATTCTACACCTGTGTGCAACAAAAACGGGCTACCTGGCCTCTATCACTTGTCAAATCCTCCATAAACCATCGATCACGTACAGGGGCCGTTTTCAGCCACACCGTGGTAACACTTCATGGAGTTCTGCGAAAAGTAGGTCTATGACATCAGTTTTTTTCTTATTTTTTCCACTTTCTCCATCACATAGAACATTTTTAAGCCAAAAAAAAAAGTAAAAAATTGGCTGGTACTGGGCAAGCCAAAAATATTTAAATCGGCCGGTACTGTACGGGTTAAGACTGAGAAGGAGGAGGAAGGAAGGGAGGGATAGATAAAACGAGTAGAAGGAGAAGCAAACTAACAAACCCGCTTTGCTCACAATCGCACAAACGTTGAAGACTAAGGAGGAGGAGGAGGAGGAGGAGGAGGAAGAAGAGGAATAGCTTGAAGAGGAGGAGGAGAAGGGGGAGGAGGAGGTACGTGCGAAGTTTTGGCCCAGGGACTGACTGACTGGCTGGCGTGTGTGGGTGGGATGGACAGGGACGTGGGCGGTGGGTGGATAGATGGATGATGCCAAGAACGCGAATGGAATAAATGAATGAAGAGAGTATGCCTGCGTGAGAGAGAGAGAGAGAGAGAGAGAGAGAGAGAGAGAGAGAGAGAGAGAGAGAACATATGGAAACAAACAAAATTGGTGAAAGAAGAAAAAAGGAAAATGAATTGCAAAAGACTGTATTATACACACACGAGAGAGAGAGAGAGAGAGAGAGAGAGAGAGAGAGAGAGAGAGAGAGAGAGAGAGAGAGAGAGAGAACATATGGAAACAAACAAAATTGGTGAAAGAAGAAAAAAAATGTGTATCAAAAGATTATAAACACACGTACACACGAGAGAGAGAGAGAGAGAGAGAGAGAGAGAGAGAGAGAGAGAGAACATCGAAACAAACAAAAAGGCTGAAAGAAAAAAGGAGAAACTATAGCACACACACACACACACACACACACACACACACACATTGTTCAAGGGGATGTAAGAGAGGGAGAGAACTGAACGGAACTCAACGGAAAAAAATGAAGGGAAAAGGGAAGGAGGGGAATGCTATATGGAGGAACAAAGAGAGAGAAAAGGAGGAGCAGACGGGGGAGAAACCAGGAAAAAAGGAAAGAAAGGGAAAGAAAGACAGAGAGGAGAAAGGAGGGAAAACAGAGAAAGAGAAAGAGTGGGAAGGGGGAGAGCCAGGACATCAGTTTGGAGCGTACGAGAAGTGGTAAGTACGAAGTCTTTACGTGCAATAAAGTCCAAGAGCAAAAACCCGCTTGTCAACGTCACGTCCCCGGCCACTGGAGACACTTGGAGGAAGAAAAACGGTGGTGCGGGGCGGCGATGTTTCTCCCCTCCACTTATACTGAAGGCGTCGCGGGCGTGTGAGAAAAAATACTGGCGGTGTGTGTTGGAGCTTGTGTATGGGCAGAGAGAGGAGGAGGAGGAGGAGGTAGAAAGGAGCACCACACAGGGACAGAAGTAAGAAATGATGCCATGTCGGGTGGGTAGCAGCACACGAAACGTTTTGAAGTGGGTGCCGCGATTATAAAAGACACGGAATGAAGCACAAACAGCCAGCGTGCTTCTTTAATGTTGATAACACCTCCTGCCACTGCCCCAGCCACCGCCTCTACTGAAAATGCTATATACTGACTACCACTTCTGCTCCTGCTACAACTCTTTCGGCTACTGTTTGCGTTTGTGATGATGATTCTTGTTGCCCTATACGATTCTTTTTACATGAGGAATGGAGGAATAAATTAAAGTTAACAGGATACGAGAAATGACCAAAGCCGTAATTTATCTAGTGCCAGAGATGTTTTGATGCATAGTGCTGATTTTAGTGCTTCTTTCCTCTTCATCACCTCTCCTTGCACTCCCTCCCGTTATTACTTCATCACCAACTCCCTGCCAACACACTACACTTCTTCCACCCTCAACTACTGACTCCTTCAATAGTTATTTCCCTCTCCTATTCACCTTATCGCCTCTCCTCTCATTCAGCTCTTACTGTACCCCGCATCCCTTCAGCCCTAACACTGTAACCCATCCAAAATACAAGAGTTTTCATAATTTAAAGCAACACTACTCACACAGTTATACTACTCTCCACACCACCCATGTTAACACCTTGCCGACATGTCCACACACACACACACACACACACACACACACACGGCGCTGCCAGGCTTCACACCTGACAGGGCGGCGGTTCGAGCCCGCTCAGGCCGGATTCTTTCCGTTGACTACAATGACTAGGAGTTGTTACTGTCCCCCATTGAGCAAGGGGGATGGGGTCTGTGGTGTGTGAGGTTCTGGCAGTACCCATAGATCGACTATAACAGAGCACTTGCTCATGTCGGGAGGGTACCTGCTGGCGATTACGAGTCCAAATCGTGATCAGGCCGTGGTGAATTACACACACTTCCTTTATCCCTATCATCTCCAAACACACACACACACACACACACACACACACACACACACACACACACACCTTGTATCTCCATTTTCATTTCTAAACACACACGTACACGCACACTCTTCATGTATCCCCATTTTCATTTCTAAACACACACACACACACACACACACACACACACACACACACACACACACACACACACACTCTTCTTGTATCCCTATTTTCGTTTCTAAACACACACACAACACATTCTTGGCCATCCTGTTGCCCTGTGTTTCTCTCTCTCTCTCTCTCTCTCTCTCTCTCTCTCTCTCTCTCTCTCTCTCTCTCTCTCTCTCTCTCTCTCTCTCTCTCTCTCTCTCTCTCTCTCTCTCTCTCTTTAAGACCTTGGTGTAGCTTCATTTCCAGCTCAACACCACTACAGCCTTACGCAACACCAAGGCAACACAACACACCCGCTCGGGATACCCCCTCAACACCCATCAACAAGCCTCGCGGCCACGGCAGCAGGGATTCATTCATCACGTCTTGTTGAGCCCGAGAAGTTTCCTCTTCCAAGTTTTGTTTGGGATAAAAGAAAACTTAAATGAATGTTCGGTCTCGTATTCATTATGGTCGTTGTTGTTATTATTATTATTATTATTATTATTATTATTATTATTATTATTATTATTATTATTGTTGTTGTTATTACTATTATTATTTTAATTATTATTATATTTATTATTATCTTCATGAATATTACTATTACTTATTAATAATATTTACGTTATAATATATTTTACATATTTTTCATATAAACAATTACTACTACTACTACTACTACTACTACTACTACTACTACTACTACTACTACTACTACTACTACTACTACTACTACTACTACTAATAATAATAATAATAATAATAATAATAATAATAATAATAATAATAATAATAATAACACTACTACTGCTACTACTACTTTTTTTTTTTTACAGCTAAGGAAACAGCTCAAGGGCGCAAAGAAAAATATAAAAAGAAAAGCCCGCTACTCACGGCTCCTGAATAGAGGTCAAAGGAGTGTCCAAAAAGAGAGGTCAATTTCGGGAGGAGAGGTGTCCTGATACCCTCCTCTTGAAAGAGTTCAAGTCGTAGGCAGGAGGAAATACTGATGAAGGAAGATTGTAGTAGAGTTTACCAGCGTGAGGGATGAAAGAGTGAAGATGCTGGTTGACTCTTGCATAAGGGGTTTGGACAGCATAGGGATGAGCATGAGTAGAAAGTCATGTGCAGCGGGGCCGAGGGAGGGGGGGAGGCATGCAGTTAGCAAGTTCAGAAGAGCAGTCAGCATGAAAATATCGATAGAAGATAGAAAGAGAGACAACATGGCGGCGGAATTTGAGAGGTAGAAGACTATCAGTATGAGGAGGAGAGCTAATGAGACGAAGAGCCTTTGACTCCACTCTGTCAAGGAGAGCTGTGTGAGTGGAGCCCCCCACACATGAGATGCATACTCCATACGAGGGCGGACAAGGCCCCTGTAAATGGATAGCAATTGTGCGGGGGAGAAGAACTGGCGGAGACGGTACAATGCCCAGCCTACTAATAATAATAATAATAATTATAATAATAATAATAATAATAATAATAATAATAATAATAATAATAATAATAATAATAAAAACAATAATAATAATAATAATAATAATAATAATAATAATAATAATAATAATAATAATAATAATTGTGCTACTACTACTACTACTACTACTAATACTAATACTAATACTAATACTAATACTACCACTGCTACAGCTTCTACATGCTACCGCAGCTGCAGCTGCTGTTGCTGTCGTTACTCCTGCAGAGAATATAAATTAAGTTTTGTTGAACTGACGTTGAAGGAGAGAGAGAGAGAGAGAGAGAGAGAGTGTGTGTGAGAGAGTGAGAGAGAGAGGATGATACAGCTAAGTCATTTCCTCAGCAGGCCAGGCAATAGTGACGGCTAGCAGCAGGCAGGCTCTGGGAGGACGCAGTTTCCTCGTGCACACCAGCGTTGTATTTAGATGTAAATTGAAATTCTTTATTGTTTTTTCTCTTTTTCGTTTTCTTTTCCTTCGTTCTGTCTCGCCTTGACTGGCATCATCTCGTCTCGTATTGTTTGCCTTTTTCTCGTCTCGTCGCATCTCTCTCTCTCTCTCTCTCTCTCTCTCTCTCTCTCTCTCTCTCTCTCTCTCTCTCTCTCTCTCTCTCTCTCTCTCTCTCTCTCTCTCTCTCTCTCTCTCTCACACACACACACACACACACACACACACACACACACACAGCAGGGAAAGGTCACACAAATGCCCTTCAGAGAAAAGCTTACACACACACACACACACACACACACACACACACACACACACACACACACACAGCTCTGCAGTGAAATGGTTAGCGCGGTCGCCGCACAACCTCTTTCCTTCTTCGATTCCCGGTCGGAGTGGAGACGGATGAGAAGTCTGCTTCAATCCGTGCCCCTTGTCCACCCAGCAGTGAATGGGTACCAGGTGTCAGTCTTGGGTTGTCTCCCGGCGCCCGGGGTTGTCTTGGTTAAGTTTTCAGCCCTATCCAATGGTCCTGTCAATTGCGAGCAAGCTCATTTCTAGGGGGGGGGGGGGGGTAGTGGCTGCTAATTGCGAATCTAGCGTGAGATCAGACAATGGTGAATTGCACACACACACACACACACACACACACACACACACAGGCGTCAATAAATACACCCGTCAGTTACCGCCACTCGTCCGCTCTGGAATCAGCTTTAGACCAGTGGTTCCCAGCCTTTTGTGTCCTGTTCCCCATTTTCCAGTCAAATTTTCACCTGTGGATCTCTACATCTCTCGGGCCATTCATGACCATCCCAAGTTCAAAATTTGTCACATGGGCCGTGAGTTTGACACCCCTCGTACCATTAGCTAATGTAGAGCAATTCTAGCACTTATGCATTCAGTTTTAATTAAGGGTTGTGTACTGTCGTATGAATGTTATTCCGAGCCGCATGTCTCCTAATTCCAGTATAATAAATTTTAAAATAATTAGAAACTCTGTGGACCCCTTGAAATTTTTCCCTGGAACACATGGGGTCACAGCCTTGCGATAGGAACTTCTAGAACGAATATAAAGGAGAGAGAGAGAGAGAGAGAGAGAGAGAGAGAGAGACTACTGTGAGACTATTCACGGCACACACACACACGCACACGCCACGCCGGCATGTCAGCTCCTGCTCCCATTCAGGACACTCATAACCCTTGACTTTTGTTGACATTACATGGGCGGCCCATTCAAAGGTCTGGAAGGAGCTACTTGTTACTATACTCGGTCTCATCCCATCTGTCCACTCCCGAGCGTAGATGTGGCACAGGCGCATCATGATTATGATCATGATTGGGTGAAAATCAACGTTTTCCATATCGTTGGCTACTTGTGGTAAATATGGAAAATAAATTTTCAATATTTTATTTGAATGTGTATAATTTGAATGCAAAGAACCCTCGTACCTTGTCTAAATTCCAAACATGCGGCTTTTCATCGAAAATATACAAGCACACGAAAGACAAGCTTGTATCAATCAACAGGCTTTCCATTTGCCACTTTAGATGTGGCTGCCTCAGGCTTCAGTTAGACTCATCTGTGGAGTCCAATTGGGTGTGGCCCACTCGGGGAGTCACCTGGCCGCAGCGCTGCAAAACCTCGCTTGCGGAGTAAGGACAGCCGTCGGAGTAGCTATCATGGAGCGTGGAGGTGAGGAAGGAAATGGCTTGGTGTCCTTAATCCGACCACTTCGGAAAGCAACGATGTCACGTCTTATGGAATTTATACAATTCTTTGCTTTTATTCTGAAAAGCGACACATCATAGCACTATTTAGCCTTATTTGATGTATACAGAATATTTAATACAATTTCAAATTATAAATAGCTGACATGGGAGTGAGTGATGTATTGGTAGTGATGCGGCAACGCTGTGGAGAGGCTCGGGCCCAACCCAAACGAACCTCATTTCTGTCTGACTATAGCTGTATTTCTTCACCTTTCTTTCACTCGCTCGCTTCCCCCCCCCTCCATCTCTCTCTCTCTCTCTCTCTCTCTCTCTCTCTCTCTCTCTCTCTCTCTCTCTCTCTCTCTCTCTCTCTCTCTCTCTCTCTCTCTCTCTCTCTCTCTCTCTCTCTCTCTCTCTCTCCTTCCTTACTCCCCACTGCTTCACTCTCCTCTACGATTGTGTATATCGTATGTGTATCTTTCCCTCTTCCTACTCCCCCTCTCTCTTTCTCCTCCTCCTCCACCTCCTCCTCCTCCTCCTTCTCCTCCTGCTCTTTGCAAATCTTTGATCTCTTCTTTCTTCCCCGTCTTACCTCCCTCCTTTATGTTAGCTCCGTTAGTTCTCCCTACTCCTCCCCAATTTCAATTTCTATACCTCCACCCTCTTACTCAATATCACCCATTCATTCAGTTCTCTACCCTTCATACCGTCCTCCTCAGTCTCACTCTTCAAGCCTCCTTTCCTCTTGCAACGACTTTGTGAACCTTCCTACCTATTCCTTCCAGTCCCCAACGGCCTTGATCAAGTGTTTTCCTTGTCTTCCCTCTCTCACATATCTTCCCTTCCCCTTCCTTCGCCCTCCACTCGCTCCCCCCTCCTTCCCTCCCCCCTAAACATGTCTACGGACCACTGAGCCACCGCCAGGCCATCCCAATACTGTGAGGCTCCTGCGCGTCACCCGTGAGCTGGATTCATGTAGCACCTGCGTGGCTGTTACTCTGAGATGCCGGATATATGTTCTTTAATTAAAGTTAGTTTTGGCTCCCATCGTTTTGCTATTTCTGTTTGCTTTCCTGCTGCCGTTCTACTACTACTACTACTACTACTACTACTACTACTACTATATAGTATACTACTACTACTACTACTACTACTGCTACTACTACTGCTTCTACTACTACTACTACTACTACTACTACTACTACTACTACTACTACTAACTACTACTAATATTATTATTTCTACTACTACAACTGCTACATCAACAACAACAACAACTATTACTCCTCCTCCTCCTCCTATTTCTACTACTACTACTACTACTACTACTACTACTACTACTACTACTACTACTTCGTATTACATTTCCATCGCCATAACACTAGGAAACTTATTACACTAAATGACACTAAAACACACACACACACACACACACACACACACACACACACACACACACACAGAACAATAACAATAAATCCTACTTCCACACAAGACTCCGGCACAAGCAAGTCTGAAGTGTAAGCGTGTGCACAATATTGGAGGAACACCTGTCTTGTGGGAAGGTAAGAGAGAGAGAGAGAGAGAGAGAGAGAGAGAGAGTCTGGTTACTATGACCAAGGTGAAGTGAGGGTGAGTTACAGGAGTGTTGAAGTAAATAATGACTGAGGCCGTGGTGGGGTTGTTGTCGTGATCTGATGTTCATTAACCTTATCATTATTTTTACTTTTTTTTTTTATTTCTGGTACTGTTGCAGGTAACGTTGTTGCTATTGCTGCTTGAGGTGTTTTTTTGTTATTGTTTTTGTTTGGCTCGTGGTGCTTTGCTTTTAAAGTAAAAAAAAAAAGAGACTGGGTAAAGCCGGTTATTTTATTTCAATGTACTCCATCTGCTTATGCTTGTCTGTATAGTTACGCATTTCTTAAATTCCTATCTGCATAACTTAAGATTCTGTCTCTGTGGTCTCATTTTCGTTATCCCACCCAGTGCCTGTTATGATGGTATTCACCACTTTTTTCCCAAGATTCCTGCTAAAAAGTACCCATTACAAGTAATGAAAGCACATCTGGTCTGGCAACTTTCATCGCGCACAGTACATCTTGCCTGTCATACAGATTTGTTCAATACATTTCACTTAATTTATTGAGAGAATAGTATATCGTCATGCACGCGCAGCAGTGAATGTGGTGTAATTTATTCGTGAAAAATCTATGCTGTTCAATGCCGGACTTTTTATTGCGTAGATGAATCAGTCTGCCGCAAAGGATCCAAAAGGTCCCGACAGAGGCTGTTTTATTACACAAAACAATAACTGAACCTAAATCCAAACGATAGGACGAACTGTACGAATAAGAAAGACAAAAGTCCCCTTATATTTTCCATCATACGACTGTGCTGGGTGTTATTCCAGAAATGCTGGAAATTGGTGCATGAAAAGTGTAATTCACTTGAGAGTTTATTATTTATATGCAAAAATAATCATGAAATATAATGTTGATGGACCATTTTTTGTTTCATAGTACGAATGCATCTAATCGTTACTGTAGAGAAAAATATCTAAAGCATATGAATTATATTTGTCTGACAGATGAGAAATATCACCGAGAGAATATATATATAAACTATTTTCATTAAGCGAAATGTTTTAGAAAGCGTGGCAGTTGCACCGAGTTCCCAGATGGAGAAAGCGCATGCAGAGTATAATTAGTAAGTAGAGAAAGTGCAAAGTATAATTTATAACGCAAATCCCCTCGAGTTTCGTTTAGAAGCGGAGAAGATGGTGAGTGTTAGCGTTATTAATAGTGCTGCTGTGGCTGTTTATGGCGATAGTGGTTATAGATTTTGGATGTAAGTTAGTATACGGCACTATGATAGTAAAGAGAAAAATGCGAAGTGTATTTTATTATGCAAAGCCCCTCGAGTTTTATAGCAAGCGGAGGAGGTGATGAGTGTTCGTGTTAATGCTGGTGTTGTGACGGTTTTTGGTGGTGGTGATGATAGATTTTGGATGTTAATTAATATTCAGCACTATAATAAGTAAAGAAAGTGTAAGGTAAAATTTACAACGCAAATCCCCTCGAGTTTTGTACAAAGCGGAGGAGGTGGTGAGTGTTTGTGTTAATGGTTTTGTTGTGGCTGTTAGTGGTGGTGGTGGTGGTGGTGGTGATTGGTTTTGAATGTAAATTAGTAAACGGCGCTTAAGTTAGTAAGGAAAAAATGTGCGTGGTAAAATTTATAGCGACAATCCTCTCGAGTTTTGTATTAAGCGGAGAACGTGGTGAGTGTTCGTGTTAATGGTGCTGTTGTGGCTGTTTGTTGTGGTAGTGATGACAGATTTTGGATATAGATGAATATGCAGCACTATAATGAATAATAAAAGTGCAAGGTAAAATTGACAACGCAAATCCCCTCGAGTTTTATATCAAGCGGAGGACGTGGTGAGGGTTCGTGTTAATGGTGTTGTTGTGGCTACTGATGGTGATGATAGATTTTGATTGTAAATCAGTATTCGACGCTAGAGTTAGTAAGGAGAAAAGTGTGAGGTATAATTAATAATGGAAACCCTCTCGAGTTTTGTACAAAGCGAAAGACATGGTGAGTATTCGTGTTAATAGTGTCATTGTGACGGCTTCTGGTGGTAGTTATGATAGATTTTGATGATAAATGAGTATGCGGCATTATAATGAGCAAGAAGAAAATGTGCAAGGTAAAATTTATAACGCACATCCCCTCGGAGAAGTCGGTGAGTGTCTGTGTTAATGATGTTCTAGCGGCTACTGATGGTGGTGGTGATGATAGATTTTGATTGTAAATGGACCGTATTGGCTATACAGGCAGCCTCACATGTGACTACTCAACTCCAAGCTGTCCTTTTTATAGAGTTCAAGTTATAGACTAGAGTGCGTCTGAGGCTGTCTCAGGGATACACACACGGCCATGATGCTGCCGTCGCCCCAAGCCGATGATTGCACACACTTCACTCCTACCCGATTTCAGTTTTTCTCCACGTCAATTAGTAGAGTCAGGAAATCGGGTTGAAGTAAAGTGTGTGCAGTCGTTGGCTTGAGCGGTGGCGCCACCAACACAGAGTTATATAACTCTGTGGGCACCAAGGCCTTGTATCCTGGAGGCAGCCTCAGATGCACGCTAGTACATAACTTGAGTTCTATGGAAAGTACTGCTTTGACAGTTCACCGAGTGGCCACGTGTGGCGCTACCTGCATAGCCAATACGGTCCATTAGTATACGACGCTAGAGTTAGTAGGGGAGAAAAAGCGCGAGGTATGATTTATATTGGAAACCCTCTCGAGTTTCCTACAAAACGGAAGAGGTGGTGAGTGTTCGTGTTAATGGTGTCATGGCTGTTTGTGGTGGTAGTGGTTATAGATTTTGGATGTAAATTATTATGCGTCACTGTAATGAGTAAGAAAAGTGTAATGTAAAATTTACAACGCAAATCCCTTCGAGTTTTAACCAAGCGGAGGAAGTGGTGAGTGTTTGTGTTCTTAGGCCTAATGGTGTTGTTGCTGTTTGTGGTGGTAGTGATTATAGATTTTGGATGTAAATTATTATGCCGCACGATAATGAGTAAGGAGAAAAAGTGCAAGGTAAAAATTACAACGCAAATCCTATTGAGTTTTGTATAAAGTGGAGGTGGTGAGTGTTCGTGTTAATGATGTTGTGATGGTTTCTGGTGGTAGTGGTGATAGATTTTGGATGTAGATGAGTATGCGGCACCAGAATGAGTAAGGAGAAAAAGTGCAAGGTAAAATTCATGGCGCCAATCCCCTCTAGTTTCATGAAAAGCGGAGCTGGTGAGTGTTTTTTTCTTTCTTTACAGCAAAGGAAACAGTTCAAGGGCGTAACGAAAAATAAAAATAAAAAAAGCCCGCTACTTACTGCTCCTGAATAGAGGTCAAATGAGTGGCCAAAAAGAGAGGTCAATTTCGGGAGGAGAGGTGTCCTGATACCCTCCTCTTGAAAGAATTCAAGTCGTAGGCAGGAGGAAATACAGAGGAAGGAAAATTGTTCCATAGTTTACCAGTGTGAGGGATGAAAGAGTGAAGATGCTGGTTGACTCTTGCATAAGGGGTTTGGACAGTACAGGGATGAGCATGGGTAGAAAGTCGTGTGCAGCGGGGCCGAGGGAGGGGGGTAGGCATGCAGTTAGCAAGATCAGAAGAGCAGTCAGCATGAAAATATCGATAGAAGATAGAAAGAGAGGCAATATGGCGGCGGAATTTAAGAGGTAGAAGACTATCAGTATGAGGAGGAGAGCTGATGAGACGAAGACCCGTTGACTCCACTCTGTCCAGAAGAGCTGTGTGAGTGGAGCCCCTCCACACATGAGATGCATACTCCATACGAGGGCGGACAAGGCCCCTGTAAATGGATAGCAACTGTGCGGGGGAGAAGAAGTGGCGGAGACGGTACAGAACGCCCAGTTAGTGTTAATGGTGTTGTTGTGGTTGTTGGTGGCTGTAGTGAAGATAGCTGTAAATTCAAATTAGTATACGCCACGCCCATCAGTCATCATTTTCTAAAATTTCGTCAGGTTAAAAAAATATACATTCACCAAGCAACAACAATGATACTATAAACGTCAGCCGTAACAGCAAATTTACCTATAAGCAAACACCTACCGTAGAAGCAAACATCAGCCATAGAAGCAAACACCAACCATTTTTCTTTACAACAAAGGAGATGGCTCAAGGGCACCAAAAAGGGTGTAGAAAAAGAAAAGCCCGCTACTCATCGCTCCTACAACAGACAGAAGTAAAGAGTGGCCAAAAGAGAGGTCAATTTCGGGTGGAGAAGTGCCTTGATACACTCTTCTTGAAAGAGGTCAAGTCATAGGCAGGAGGAAATGCAGATGAACGAAGGCTGTTCCAAAGTTTACCAGTGTAAGGGATGAAAGAGTGAAGATGCTGGTTAACTCTTGCATAAGGGGTTTCGACAGTATAAGGATGAGCTAGAGTAGAAAGTCGAGTGCAGCGGGGCCGCGAGAGTGGGGGAGGCATGCAGTTAGCAAGTTCAAAAGAGCAGTCAGCATAAAAATATCGATAGAAGATAGAAAGACAGGCAAAATGGCGGCGGAATTTAAGAGGTAGAAAACTGTCAGTATGACGAGGGGAGTTGATGAGACGAAAAGCCTTCGACTCTACTTTGTCCAAGAGAGCTGTGTGAGTGGAGCCCCCCCCCCCCCCCCACACACACACACACACATGTGATGCATACTCCATACGAGGCGGACAAGGCCACCGTATATGGACAGCATCTTAGCGGGGGAGAAAAAACTGGCGGAGACGATACGGAACGCCCAACCTAGAGGGAGCTGATTTAGTGGGAGAGGAGATATGGAGTTTCCAGATGAGATTTTGAGTTAAGGATAGACCGAGGATGTTTAGTGTAGGAAAAGGTGACAGCTGAGTGTTGTCGAAGAATAGGGGATAGGTGTTTGGAAGATTGTGTCGAGTTGATAGGTGAAGAAATTGTGTTTTTGAGGCGTTGAAGGACACCAGGTTCTTCTTGCCTCAATCGGAAATAATAGTAAGGTCTGAGGTTAAGCGTTCTGCAGCCTCCAGCCTGGAATCATCTAGTTCCTGTTGAGTTGGCCTTCTATCAAAAGAAGTTGAGTAATGCAGAGTAGAGTCATCGGCGTAAGAATGGATAGGACAACTTGTTTTCGAAAGAAGACCATCAATAAACAACAGAAAGAGAGTGGGAGATAGAACAGAGCCCTGAGGAACACCACTGTTGATAAGTTTAGGGGAAGAACAGTGACCGTCTACTACAGCAGTGAGAGAACGGTCAGAGAGAAAACTGATGATAAAGATACAGAGAGAAGAATAGAAACCGTAGGAGGGTAGTTTGGAAAGCAAAGATTTGTGCCAGACCCAATTAAAGGCTTTTAATATGTCTAACGCAACAGCAAAAGTTTCACAGAAACGGCTACAAGAGGATGACCAAGAGTCAGTTAGGAAAGCAAGAAGATCACCAGCAGAACGCCCCTTGCAGAACCCATACTGGCGATCAGAAAGGTCAGAAGTAGATAGATGCTGGAAAAACTTCCGGTTAAGGATTGATTCAAAAGCTTCAGATAGACAAGAAAGTAAATCTATAGGACGGTGGTTAGAGAGACTGGAGCGGTCACCCTTCTTAAGCACAGGCTATATGAAGTCATACTTCCAGCAGGAAGGAAAGATAGATGTTGATAGACAGAAGCGAAAGAGTTTGACCAGGCAGGGTGTCAGCACGGAAACACAGTTTTTAAGGCCAATAGGAGGCACTCCATCAGGTCCATAAGCCTTCTAAGAGTTGAGGCCAGAGAGGGCATAGAAAACATCATTCTTAAGAATCTTAATAATAGGCGTAAAGGAATCAGAGGAGGGATGAGTAGGAGGAATATGCCCAGAACCATCCAGAGTGGAGTTTTTACAGAAAGTTTGAGCGAAGAGTTCAGCCTTAGAGATAGATAGACAGCGGTGTTGCCGTCAGGGTTAAGGAGAGGAGGGAAAGATGAAGAAGTGAAATTGGAGGAGATATTTTTGGCTAGGTGCCAGAAGTCTCTGGAAGAATTAGAAAAACAAAGTTTTGACATTTTCTATGGATGAAAGAGCTTTTGGTAAGTCGAAGAATAGATTTGGCACGATTCCGGGCTGAAATATAAAGTTCATGGTTAGCAGGAGCTGCCTCTCTATCTTTGAAAGCACGAGAACAAGCGTGATTAAACCAAGGCTTTTTAGCATGAGGAGTAGAGAAATTACGTGGAATGTGTGCCTCCATTCCACAGACAATCACCTCTGTGATGCGCTGGGCACACACAGAGAGGTCTCTCTTCTGGAAGCAGTAATCATTCCACGGGAAATCGAAGAGGTACATCCTCAGGTCGTCACACCGAGCGGAAGCAAAATGCCAGAAGCATCGCCTCTTCGGTGGGTCCAGAGGCAGTACAGGAGCGAAAGGACAGGATATAGAAATAAGGTTGTGATCGGAGGAGCCCAACGGAGAGAACAGTTTGAAAGAAGGGTTTGAGGTAAAGAAGAGGTCTAGTATGTTGGGCCTGTCTCCAAGACGGTCGGGAATACGTGTAGGGTGCTGAAGCAACTGCTCTAGATCGTTGAGGATTGCAAAGTTGTAGGCTTGTTCACCAGGGTGGTCAGTGAAGGAGGATAAAAGCCAAAGCTGGTGGTGAATATTGAAATCTCCTAAGATGGAGATTTCTGCAAAGGGAGAGTGGGTCAAGATGTGCTCCACTTTAGAGTTCAAGTAGTCAAAGAATTTTACATAGTTAGTAAAGTTAGGTGAGAGATAAACAGGACAGATGTATTTAGTAATAGAATGACAATGAAGTCTTAGCCAGATGGTGGAAAATTCAGAAGAGTCAAGGTCGTGGGCACGAGAGCAAGTGATGTCGTTGCGTACGTAGACGCAACAGCCAGCTTTGGATTAAAATTTAGGATAGAGATAATAGGAGGGAACAGAGTAGAGATTGCTATCAGTAGCTTCAGAAACCTGTGTTTCGGTGAGGAAGAGAAGGTGAGGCTTAGAGGAGGAGAGATGGTGTTCCACAGAATGAAAATCAGAACGAACTCTGCGAATGTTGCAGAAATTGATAAGAAAGAGGTTCGAGGAGTTATCAAGACACCTCTCAAGTCGGCAGCCAGAAGTGGAGTCCTCCCTGGGGGAATTTGTGGTCGTCCCCCCCCCCCCCCCAGACGGGGACTCAGAGGCATTGCTTAAATGCACCATTTTGAATTTGTCAAATCAGGAGAAAAGGTGTGTATGTTGTGTGAATTTAGTGTGGTGTGGAAAGAGAGAGGATCTGTCTTTAGGGAGCATGCTGAACTACTCTCTAGTGTTGATGAGACAATACATAGGAATACATAAGAATACATAGGAAGAACAGACACCAGAGGTCTATGACGAGGGTGTCTGTTTACTACCGCTACTACTAGTAATCTACGTGTGGTAGGACAGGACAGAATAGATGAAGGCTCCTCCCCACCCACCTCTCCCTCCGGCAACATGCCGGCAGGAAATAGTTACAAGAGAACACCATGTACCTTTAAGGAAGAAAGGGCCATGGAAATTTTACAGTAAAGTGAGAAATAAGAGGAAATTACTACCCTTAACTTACACTACTGGTAACCTAAGATGTGGGGGAAAATGACTTCATTACATAAGAACATAGGAACACAGAAACACAAGGAGACTGGAAGAGGCCGAGTGGCCTACACAGGGCAGCCTCAGGATCCCCCCTAATACTCACGATGGGTGAGGTGCAGTTTCAGGGGCACAGGTGGAGGCTTGATCCTCGTTTTACCGGCGGTACTGGGCACGGCACCAGTAACCTGTCACCCCACTGCACCCACACCTCACTCCACCTGTCATGCGGACATTAACTGTTGCTTTACTCTATTGTTAACTTACGCTACTTGCAATCTAGGTCGTGGGGGAGAATATTATGGATTTAGGTTGACGTCTTGCTGCAATCTGGCTGAAAACATGCGAAGAAGGGTCAGTATAATCTTATATCCCTCACGGAAAGAGAGGACATGGGAGGGGTCTTTGGAGGGCTTCAGCACCCTTCTCACCTCTCATATATACCTCACCGGGAGTGGCTTACGCCCGTTTCGGTAGGTGTCTTCCTACCTACTCCCTGCAAACACCAGCTAAACCAGAAAAATCACTAGTAAAAAAAAAAAACAAGTAAAAATAAGGCATAGAAGTGCAAGACAGGCAAACACCAGCCATAAAAGTATGCAATAATACTAAAAGAAAACATCATAAAAACAAACACCAACAAGACACACACCTGCTGTAAAAGCAAACACCAGTCACAAAAACAAACACCGGCGTTGAAAAAATTATCAGTCAGTAAAACAGACACGACTACAACAAACAAGCACTAGCTATACAATCAAACATTATTAACATTACAAGCAAACACCAAAATAATGGAAAACAAACACGAGAAGCTGAATAAATAAAATAAAATTAATACCAACACACAGAAAACAAGCATCAATGATAGTATAACTATCCGAACTAAAAACAAAGACGAGCACTGAAAACAAACACCAGTACTGAAAACACCCACCAACAAAACCAAAACACCGCCACTGAAAACAAACACTGCCACTGAAAACAAACACTGCCACTGAAAACACACCAACAAAACAAAACAAACACCGCCACTGAAAACAAACACTGCCACTGAAAACACACACCAACAAAACAAAACAAACACCGCCACTGAAAACAAACACTGCCACTGAAAACAAACACTGCCACTGAAAACACACACCAACAAAACAAAACAAACACTGCCACTGAAAACACACACCAACAAAACAAAACAAACACTGCCACTGAAAACAAACACTGCCACTGAAAACACACACCAACAAAACAAAACAAACACTGCCACTGAAAACAAACACTGCCACTGAAAACACACACCAACAAAACAAAACAAACACTGCCACTGAAAACAAACACTGCCACTGAAAACACACCAACAAAACAAAACAAACACTGCCACTGAAAACACACACCAACAAAACAAAACAAACACTGCCACTGAAAACACACACCAACAAAACAAAACAAACACTGCAACTGAAAACAAACACCAACAAAACAAAACAAACACTGCCACTGAAAACACACACCAACAAAACAAAACAAACACTGGCACTGAAAGCACACACCAACAAAACAAAACAATCACTGCCACTGAAAACACACACCAACAAAACAAAACAAACACTGCCACTGAAAACACACACCAACAAAACAAAACAAACACTGCCACTGAAAACACACACCAATAAAACAAAACAAATACTGCCACTGAAAACACACACCAACAAAACAAAACAAACACTGCCACTGAAAACACACACCAACAAAACAAAACAAACACTGCCACTGAAAACACACACTAACAAAACAAAACAAACACCGCCACTGAAAACAAACACTGCCACTGAAAACACCCACCAACAAAACAAAACAAACACTGCCACTGAAAACAAACACTGCCACTGAAAACACCCACCAACAAAACAAAACAAACACTGCCACTGAAAACACACACTACCACCGAAAACACCCACCAACAAAACAAAACAAACACTGCCACTGAAAACACCCACCAACAAAACAAAACAAACACCGCCACTGAAAACACACACCAACAAAACAAAACAAACACTGCCACTGAAAACACACACCAACAAAACAAAACAAACACCGCCACTGAAAACACACACCAACAAAACAAAACAAACACTGCCACTGAAAACACACACCAACAAAACAAAACAAACACTGCCACTGAAAACACACACCAACAAAACAAAACAAACACTGCCACTGAAAACACACACCAACAAAACAAAACAAACACCGCCACTGAAAACACACACCAACAAAACAAAACAAACACTGCCACTGAAAACACACACCAACAAAACAAACACCGCCACTGAAAACACACACTGCCACTGAAAACACACACCAACAAAACAAAACAAACACTGCCACTGAAAACACACACCAACAAAACAAAACAAACACCGCCACTGAAAACACACACTGCCACTGAAAACACACACCAACAAAACAAAACAAACACTGCCACTGAAAACACACACCAACAAAACAAAACAAACACCGCCACTGAAAACAAACACTGCCACTGAAAACACACACCAACAAAACAAAACAAACACCGCCACTAAAAACACACACCACCACTGAAAACAAACACCACCACTGAAAACACACACCACCACTGAAAACACACACCACCACTGAAAACACACACCACCACTAAAAACAAACACCACCACTAAAAACAAACACCACCACTAAAAACACACACCACCACGAAAAACAAACACCACCACTAAAAACAAACACCACCACTAAAAACAAACACCACCACTAAAAACAAACACCACCACGAAAAACAAACACCACCACGAAAAACAAACACCACCACGAAAAACAAACACCACCACGAAAAACAAACACCACCACTGAAAACAAACACCACCGCTGAAAACAAACACCACCACTGAAAACAAACACCACCACTGAAAACAAACACCACCACTGAAAACACATACCACCACTGAAGACAAACACCACCACTGAAAACAAACACCACCACGGAAAATACACACCACCACTGAAATCAAACACCACCACTGAAAACAAACACCACCACTGAAAACACACACCAACAAAACAAAACAAACACTGCCACTGAAAACACACACTAACAAAACAAAACAAACACCGCCACTGAAAACAAACACTGCCACTGAAAACACCCACCAACAAAACAAAACAAACACTGCCATTGAAAACAAACACTGCCACTGAAAACACCCACCAACAAAACAAAACAAACACCGCCAATGAAAACACACACTGCCACTGAAAACACCCACCAACAAAACAAAACAAACACTGAAATCAACCACCACCACTGAAAACAAACACCACCACTGAAAACAAACACCACCACGGAAAATACACACCACCACTGAAATCAAACACCACCACTGAAAACAAACACCACCACTGAAAACACACACCAACAAAACAAAACAAACACTGCCACTGAAAGCACACACCAACAAAACAAAACAAACACTGCCACTGAAAACACACACCAACAAAACAAAACAAACACTGCCACTGAAAACACACACCAACAAAACAAAACAAACACTGCCACTGAAAACAAACACTGCCACTGAAAACACACACCAACAAAACAAAACAAACACAGCCACTGAAAACAAACACTACCACTGAAAACACACACCAACAAAACAAAACAAACACCGCCACTAAAAACACACACCACCACTGAAAACAAACACCACCACTGAAAACACACACCACCACTGAAAACACACACCACCACTGAAAACACACACCACCACTAAAAACAAACACCACCACTGAAAACACACACCACCACTGAAAACAAACACCACCACTGAAAACAAACACCACCACTGAAAACACACACCACCACTGAAAACACACACCACCACTAAAAACAAACACCACCACTGAAAACAAACACCACCACTGAAAACAAACACCACCACTGAAAACAAACACCACCACTGAAAACAAACACCACCACTGAAAACAAACACCACCACTGAAAACAAACACCGCCACTGAAAACAAACACCACCACTGAAAACAAACACCACCACTGAAAACAAACACCACTACTAAAAACACACACCACCACTGAAAACAAACACCACCACTGAAAACAAACGCCACCACTGAAAACAAATACTACCACTGAAAACAAACACCACCACTGAAAACAAACACCAGTACTGAAAACAAACACTACCACTGAAAACAAACACCACCACTGCAAAACAAACGCCAGTACTGAAAACAAACACCACCACTGAAAACAAACACCAGTACTGAAAACAAACAAACAAACACCACACAAACAAAAAAAAACAAAACAAACACCAAAAACACTGAAAACAAAAAACAACATCAAAAAACAAAACCAAACACTGAAAACAAAACAAAACACTGAAAAAAAAACAAACACCGAAAAACAAACACAAACCACTGAAAATAAACACCGCCACTGAAAACAAACACCACCACTGAAAACAAACACCACTCCTGAAAACAAGCACCAACAGTGAAAATAAACTCACATCCAAAACAAACAACAACAAAACAAAACAAACACTAACAATCGAAACAACAACCACTAAGAACTACACACACACACACACACACACACACACACTCGAGTCAGCGCGCACCAACAAACAGACAGATAAAGACTGACATTGAGAAATAACTTTACGATGGAACTTTGTCTTTGTTTCATCCTTACATCGGCTTTTGTTTCCCTTCCCTCATTCCTTCCCCTTCATTCTCCCTTCCCTGCTCTTTTCGCATCTTATCCGTCTCTCCTTATCTTCTTTTCCTCGTCCCTTTCCCCAGAACATCTCATCTCCCTCTCCCACTTATCCTTCCATCCCTCTCTCCCTCCTCAGCTCATTCCCACCAGCGTTGCCAAGGATAGGGAGTGTAATTTTACAGTTATTCATAGTTGATAGATAATTCTTAAATAAAATTATGTCTTTTTGTGAATGCATATCATGGTGACATTCTTGCAGGTTGTATGCGCTCCATGAATTTTCTTTAAAATAATTCTTTTCGTCCATTATTGTTACTCTCATACTTCCAAGCTTAGCGTTTCATGTTCTTCACTATCGTTCTTTTACCTACTGTTCTTTTCAATTTGGTGGAGTTTTTTTCTTCTTCTGATGCTCCAACAGCCCAGCTACCTCCTCCACATTGCCATTTGCATCTTTTAAAACAAACAACTGGTCTCATAATTTCCAGTCCTCTTTTATATATATATATATATATATATATATATATATATATATATATATATATATATATATATATATATATATATATATATATATATATATATATATATATATATATCCATGCTGCTGTCATTCTTTTGAGTTTACTTAACCTATTCCATGCTGAATTTATGGATATTCCTAACGTGCCTGGTGTTTTAAATTTCATCTGTCGTGTCAGCTCTATCTCAGCATTTCATTATTATTTTTTTTACTTTTAGATTTTTTTTTTTTTAAGAGACTCTTTACTTCCTTCGTTAACTTACAACCGTGGTTCAGTCAAGTTGAGAATGCCAATACGAAAGCCACATTCAAGAAAAGACTAGATAAATTTATGGATAGCTAAAAGGTCTTCCTAACTCTGTCACCTCTGTCTTTACTCCTCAACATGTCCCTTGTTTTGCCTTCCCCCACCTCTTATATATCCCACTTTCACATTCACTCGCCTTTCCAAGTCCCTTCCCATCTCCTTTCTCTCTTACTTCCTCTCATTCTTAAAACTTTGCTATCTTTTTCTTTACTCTTCATCATCCATCTATTCCACCCTCCTCCTCATCGCTCCGTTCTCTCTTCCACCCTCTTTTTCAGACTTTTTCCATCTTCTTCCTTCTCCACATCTACCCTCCCCCTTAACTCTGCCATCTCCTTCTTCACTCCTCAGCTATTCCTCCCTCCTCATCGCTCCTTTCTCCCGGCCCCTCTCTCTTCCAAACTCTTTTCCATTTTCTCCTTCCCTCTTTACATCTACCCCTTCCCCTCCCCTCACCCATTTTCTCCGAGCTGAGGTGAATGAATAGCGAGTGAACGGCAGCTTATTTTTCATCCGCCCGAGTGAAGAATGGTCACTCCCCCGACGCCGAGATTTTTCCGACAAGTTAGATTAGTGTTTTGTATTAAAGCTTTCCCTCCTTCCCTTCCGTCCCTTCCTTCCCTCCCTCCTAGCCTCACTTATCTCCCTACCTCCATCACTTTCACCTCTCTCCCTCCCTTTCTGGTTCCCTATATGCCTCCTCAATACCCAACCCCGCGTTTTTTTTTTTTTTTTTTTTTTTTGTCAATACGTCTGTGTCACTGTCTGTCTCCATCTGTCTATCTATCTGTCTATTCGTCCATCTATCTATCTCCTCGTTTTTCATTTCCATCAGTTACTCCTTAGCCTAAATCAATACCCAGCTCCTTATCTTCATTTTACGAAGTTTCTTTCCTTCTGTTTTTTCACCCTCCCGACTTATCTCCTCTGCGTATTTCTTTGTCCTCAGCTTCCTTCTCATCAGAACTTTTGCATCTCTTCCGTTTGTCTCCTTCATTCCTCCTTCTTCATCCTTCCATCTCTAAACTCACTACTCTGGCTGTCATAGTTTATTCTTTCGTTTATTCTATTTACTATATTATCCTCCCTATGCCTATGGTTCTATCGTTGTCTTTCATCTCTTCCTGTTGTGTGTATTAGGCGTACACACACACACACACACACACACACACACACACACACACACACACACACACACACACACACACACACACACACACACACACACACACACACACACACACACACACCAAATGCCTACTGATGCCACTCCATATTTCATCCTCCCATTATTATGTGTCAGCTTCATTTACCTACCCCCTTTCTCTCTCTCTCTCTCTCTCTCTCTCTCTCTCTCTCTCTCTCTCTCTCTCTCTCTCTCTCTCTCTCTCTCTCTCTCTCTCTCTCTCTCTCTCTCTCTCTCTCTCTCTCTCTCTCTCTCTCTCTCCTTTCTCCTTTTTTTATAGAAGAAAATAAATAAGTGATGAAAAAAAAAAATCAGCGAATCCTGTATTTCCGAAAGTCCTGGAACTGTGTGTGTGTGTGTGTGTGTGTGTGTGTGTGTGTGTGTGTGTGTGTGTTTCATTCAAGTATTTTGATGGCCGCCTTACTGTGATCTTTTAGTATTTTCTTTATTCTTTTGTTTGTGCGATTATTTTTTCTTTATCTTTTACTGTCTAGCAAGATGTAGGATTGTGTTTTGGCCTTTTTTAGTGTATATCTCAACCTCTTGTTTATTTATTATCTTTGTTACTTTTCTGTTTGTCCGTATTACTGTCTGCCTGTTTCTCTATCTGGCAATCTTTACTATTATTTGTCTGTACATTAATGTGTGTCACTTTATATGTTAGTCTTTGTCTGTTCTCTCTCTCTCTCTCTCTCTCTCTCTCTCTCTCTCTCTCTCTCTCTCTCTCTCTCTCTCTCTCTCTCTCTCTCTCTCTCTCTCTCTCTCTCTCTCTCTCTCTCCCACACACACACACGCACCACCTTTCCCTCCCTGTTGCTCCCTGACTTTCGCCTTCGGGAGGACAAAAGCCGCCTCCCACGCCTCCCTGGGCCCGAGTTATGAGCCAATATGTCCTTGATTCCCTGCAGAACTCTACCTCCTCCTTCTCCTCCTTGTCCTCCTCTTCCTCCTCTTCCTCCTCCAGCTCCTTCTCTTCGTCCTGGTATTCGTCCTCTTTCTCTTCCTCCTGCGCTTGTGTCCAATGCTTCCTCTTGCAGAACACACTACCTCCTCCTCCTCCTCCTTGTCCTCCTCTTCTTCTTCCTCCTTTTCCTCGCCGTCGTCTTGTTCCTTCGCTTTTCTTGTGCCCAATACCTTCTCTTCTTTTTCCCTTGATTCCTTGCAGAACACTACCTCCTCCTGCTCCTCCTCCTCTCCTTCTCCTCCTCCTCCTCTCCCTCTTCCTCCTCCTCCTCGTCTTCGTCCTCGTCCTATTCCAGCTCCTCCTCCTTTACTTTTTTTGTGTCCATTGCCCTCTCTTTTTTTTTGTCCTTCATTCGCTGCAGAACACTACCTCCTCCTCCTCCTCCTCCTCTCCTTCTCCTCCTCCTCCTCTCCCTCCTCCTCCTCCTCTTCGTCTTCGTTCTCGTCCTACTCCTGCTCGTCCTTTCATTTTCCTGTGTTCATTGCCTTCTCTTTTTTTTCTTTTTTTTTTTGTCCTTCATTCGACAGTCTTCTACCTCTTAAATTCCGTCGCCATGTTGCCTCTCTTTCTATCTTCTATTGATATTTTCATGCTGACTGCTCTTCTGAACTTGCTAACTGCATGCATCCCCCTACCGCGGCCCCGTTGCACTCGACTTTTATACTCTAGCTCATCCTTATACTGTCCAAACCCCTTATGCATGAGTAAACCAGCATCTTCACTCTTTCATCCCCTACACTGGTAAACTCTGGAACAGCCTTCCTTCGTCTGTATTTCCTCCTGCCTATGACTTGACCTCTTTCAAGAAGAGTGTATCAAGACACCTCTCCACCCGAAATTGACCTCTCTTTTGGCCACTCTTTACTTTTGTCTGTTGTGGGAGCGATGAGTAGCGGGCTTTTTTTCTACACTCCTTTTTGTTGCCCTTGAGCCGTCTCCTTTGTTGTAAAAAAAAAAATTCAAGTGAGGTGGGACATAGGTCCTCGCTGACGTAGAGGGCTGAACCCCGAAGCTTCGAAACGTTTTTCATGACCGCTTCACGGTCGCAAAACCTTGTGAAGCGGGCAATTATGGGTCGTTGGCGATTCGGGTAGTGCTGCCCCACACGATGAGCACGTTCAAGTTGTACGTTTGGCAGCTGTAATTTGTCCTCTTACAGGCAATTTACTTTCTTGGCTGATTTTTCCCAGGTTTCAGTTGGTTCCGCTTCAATTCCCATAAACTGGAGATTATTCCGTCTAGTGTAGTCTTCTTGGTAGTCACATCTTTCTTAAGTACAGCAATAGACTTTAAACTTGCCTGTAGGTCGTCAGATAGCTTGTAATCAGCATTTTGTCGTTCTTGGTCTCCTGCTTCAGTTGACTGACTTGGTGTTTCCAGAGGTGGGCGTGGTACTGAAAAATCAGTAGTGCGGTTGCGGTAGTGCGGTACTTTTTCCGGAGTAGTGCGGTTGCGGTAGTGCGGTCCCATTTTTTCTTTCCAGTGCGGTACGCGGCGTGCGGTACTGAGGTAGCGGTAGTCAAAAGAGAGAGAGAGAGAGAGAGAGAGAGAGAATGATAAAATAGAGAAATTACAATGAAGTTAAAACAGATATAGTATGTTATGCATAAAAAAAAAAAAACTTTTGTACTGGACATGAGCAGCGATCATGTTAGTGCTTGTACAGTCATCGTCAGAGGCAGTCATGGCGCGCCGCCCTGGGTTGAGTGACGAACAGATTTACTCTGAGTTATTCGCGTTTGGTATTGAGGATATGTTATCAACTTATCAGACATGTCTGATGATGATTCAGTAACTAATAAAAACTATGTAAAACCGAGTGAGAGTACCGTCATTTAATATGCACCAACGAGAGGCAACACCAACATATATAAGGTGGGTTTAAAAAAAATCACTTTGCTAAACCACTTTTTGCATGTTTTTCCATTATCTTACAATTGCTTAGGATTTTTTAAGCTCATAAAAAAATGAAAAATCGGCCGGCACCACGGACGGGTCCGGGGTTGAAATGGCCGGCACCGCGCGGGTTAAAGAAGACTCGCAGTGTAGTAGTTTAGTCTGTCTATTTAGTATTTAATTTTGAACAATAATTGAGAAGTCAGAATGACTGGATAACTGATTCTGATGACTGATGCCGATTGAGTCCGATTCACTGTGAAAAAAAAAAAAACGTTTCTGTGAGCATGCCGCGCTGTAAATGTCGTCTCGATAGTTTTCAGAGTACCGCAAAAAAGTACCGCAGCATTTTTTAGTGCGGTCCGCGTTAGTGTGGTATTTTCAGAAATTTTGCGGTAGTGCGGTACTTTTTTGTGATGCCGCACTACCGCACTAAGTAGGGGAGACCGGGGTAAGTTGGCACACTTGAAATAATTTCACTATTTACTGCTCGACGGCAGCGATACGCACATCAAGTGATCGCCACATTGATCCCCAGTTGCTAACAAACTGCCATCTTGAGGGGTTGCAGGAGTTGGCTGCTGTGGGGCAAAGTTTGATTTTGATTCTGGAGAGTAAATTTTCTTTTGATTATATTATTTGCTGTAACATGTCTCTGTTTATTGGGGGGCACTTTTCAATTCAGCCAAATTCTAACTTAGGGTATAAGGACTGTCTACCCTCAGTACCGATCACACTAGGTTTCTCAGTATATACTAAAATCGTTGTTCATGACTAATTTCTTGAATGGGGCAAGTTGGCTCAATGAAAACGGGGCACGTTGGCTCAGTGTCAACTTGCCTCATATTAGGCTATACATGAACTGGTTGCGGCATGCACACACTCACATAGCCTACAGTGCTAGGCTGCTTTTGACAGATAGATTGATAAGAAAATAGGCTTCAAATTTTTTTTTTTCACTTTAGTATGATAAATGGTCAGTCTTTTGTTATGATTCTGTGGTATCGGTATTTTCTTGACTGAAAATGTATGTTTTGTGTTACTTTGGGACAGAATGGTCTTTAAATTACGCAGTGCAGATGATCTGTATATAAATTTACGGTCATACGCTTCTAAGTTGCTTTTAATATATGATGTGCCAATTTACCCCATAGTGTGGGCCAACTTACCCCGTATGCGGGGTAAGTTGGTACATGTTAATTATTTTTTTCTAAAGAATGTTGTACTTTTGTTTGGAGAGAAAACATTGTTTTTATTGCATGGAATGTAAGAGGAATGTTTGTATATTTGATTGAAACTATCAAATTAACAAAATCCTCTTTTGTTTTGCTTCCATCAGCGAAAATGTAAAAAGTGTGCCAACTTGCCCCGGTCTCCCCTACCGCACTGGCCCACCTCTGGGTGTTTCATGTCGTCTGCTTCATTTTGTGAGAATTCCAGGCTGGTCCTTAGGTCTTGTACTGTTGTTTGTAGCTGCTTGCATTGCTCACGGATTTCCTTCATGAATATTTCCATGGCACCACGGTATGCTTGCTCTTGTGATGCCAACAAGGTCTGCAGAACAGAGGTGTCCATAGTGAGTCAAATAGCAGTGGGTTGGCATGCCAGGTTAAGTACGGACGTAGCAACCAGGTAACACGTCCACTCGCTACGGCACTCATGCAGAGAGAGAGAAGGAGGAGGAGGAGGACGTGGTAAAGAAAATAGATGTGAAGGAAATTGTGAGTAATAAAGAGAATGGGAGAACGGAAAGAGAAATGTGAAGGAAAGTGAGAAAAATTTGCATAAAGGTAAATGGAGTTTCCCTCGTTTGCGTGTGAGCTATTTATTAATTTTCTCCCTTCTCCACCTCGTTTTCATCCTCCTCTTCCTCTTCTTCCTCCTCCTCCTTCCCAGGCTTCTCCCTCTCTTTCTTCCCATCTCTTTACATTTTCTTTTTCTTTTTTCACTCCTCTCCTTCCTTTACCCACCCCGACCCTCCCACCCACATCTCACTTTCATCCTCCTCTTCTTCTTCCTCTTTCTCCTTCCTTGTCTTCCTCCTCCTTTCCAGTCTTCTTCCTTTTCTTTTTGTCGCTTTCCATCTCTTCATTTTCCTTTCCTTTTTCCACCCTTCTCTCTCCTTGCCGTCATCCCCCTTGTTCCCCCCTCTACCTCTTCCTCCACCCAACACCACCTCCTCCACCTCCTCACTTTCATCCTCCTCTTCCTCTTCCTTTTCCTCCTTCCCAGTCTTCTTCCTCGTCTTTTTTTTTTTTTCTCGCTCTTCCCATCTCTTTCCATTTTCTTCTTTTTTCACCCCAGTCCTTGCCTTCACCTCCCCCGACCCTCACCACCTCTTCCACCACCCACCACCACCACCACCACCCACCACCACCGCCACCGCCACAGGACGCAGTGCCCGGAAAATCTAAATTATCATGCCCTTTGCCCTTGTCCCTTAAACTTTTTTCCGTCGTTCTTCCATTTTCTTTCACTCTTATTTCTTCATTCTTTTTTGATACACCGTCTTTCTTTACTTCTGTTCTTCCTCCTTCTTCACTTCTTCCTTTTTCTCTTCTTCCTCCTCCTATTAGTCTTCCTTTCATTTTTTTTCACTTATTTCTTCACTTTGTTGATACTCGTCACGTCTTTCCTTCTTTCTCTTCTTACTCCTTCTCCTCTTAATTCTCCTACTATTCTTTCTCTTCTTCTTCCCCTTCATCTCTCTCTTCCCCCTCCTCCTCATCATCATCAACTTTCTTCTTTTCATCCTTCCATCGTTCTTCCATTTTTTATCAGTCCTATTTCTTCACTTTTTTTTTTTGATACCCCAACATGTCTTTCTTTCTCTTCTTGTTCCTTCTTCTCTTCCTCCTCCTCCCCCTACTCTTCTTCCCCCTCATCGTCCTCCTTCTCTTCCTTCTACTACTCTTTCTTTTCTTCTTCCTCCTCATGATTCTCCATCTGATCTTCCTCCTTCTCATTATCATCAACTTTTCTTTTCATCCTCCCATCATTTTCCTTTTTCATGCACTTTTATTTCTTCACTTTTTTTATGTCCCACCACTTCTTTCCTTCCTTCTCTTATTCCTCTTTTTTTTCTTCCTCCTCCTCCTTCTGCTATTTCTCCTTCTCTTCTTCTTCCCCTATCATTGGTTTCCTCCTCCTCCTCCTCCTCCTCACCATCATCAGTATTCTTCTTTTCCTCCTCAACTTCCTCCTTCTCTTCATCGTTTTACTCCTCCAATTCTTCCTCCTCCTCTTCCCCCCTCCTCTTTCTCTCCTTCTCCTCCTTCTCCTGCAAGTCTTCCTCCTCCTCCTGCAGCTCCTCCTACTCCATCTTGTCTACATCTTTTTCTTCCTACCACCCCCACCACCACTACCTTCACATACCCCCCCCCCACCACCACCAGCACTTTCTTGGGGCTGGTGGGTGTGTTGCACTAAAGAGCAGGAAATGTTGCCACGCCTAGAATTACGTCACCCACCTCTTTTCCTTCTCTTCTTATGTGCAGGCGAAGAAAAAAAAACAGCAGCGGTGGGAAAAGACGTAATGGACAGAGTATGTAAAGGGAAGGAAGGAGTGGAGAGAGAGAGAGAGAGAGAGAGAGAGAGAGAGAGAGAGAGAGAGAGAGAGAGAGAGAGAGAGAGAGAGAGAGAGAGAGAGAGAAGGGACAAGTAAAGGAAGCCCACAAGGTAAAGAGTGAGGAAGGAACGGAGGAAGGGGTGGACAGAGAGAGAGAGAGAGAGAGAGAGAGAGAGAGAGAGAGAGAGAGAGAGAGAGAGAGATGCAAGAAAGGAAAAACTACAAGATAAAAATTGAGGTGGGAAGAAAAAAATAAACACACACACACACACACACACACACACACACACACACACACACACACGGTCCAGAGGGGGCGTTGTGCACATAAACGAGCCGGCAAACGAACTCAAACAACTTGGGTGTTGAATCGCTGTTTTATGGCGGTGGTGGTGGTATGTGTGTGTGTGTGTGAGAGAGAGAGAGAGAGAGAGAGAGAGAGAGAGAGAGAGAGAGAGAGAGAGAGAGAGAGAGAGAGAGAAATACAGACAGACAAAAAGACAAAAAGACGGCCAGAAAAACAGATATACAAACAGAAAGATAAACATAAACAATAAGAAACAGACACAGACAGAATAAAACGAACAAAAAGACAGATAGACCAACGGAAAGACAGACACACAAACATAAGCAAAAACAGACAAAGACAGAAAGAAACACATCCATAAACATACACAGAAGACAGACATAGACAATAAAGAGGAACAGATAGACAGAAAACCAACATGTAGCAAACGGTGAAGAGGGAAACGGTAGGGAGAGAGAGGGAATAAAAAAAAGCAAAATATAGGGTGTGGAGAGGGGGAAAAGGTACAATACTAACCATTAACTTTATTCCTGACACAACCTCTTATTTTCCTTCCGCCGGCAGCGTTGATAAATAGAAAGAGAAGCAGAAAAAGCGAGACGATACGTTTTCCGGGAGTTTGTGTGGGCGTGAGAAGAAGGAGGAGGAGGAAGAGCATGCAGAGGAAGTACAAGGGGGGATGAAAGGGAAAAGGAGATAAAGAGGAAGGAGGAAAAGGAAGCACAATGGGAATGAAAAGGGAAAAATAAAATAAAAAGGAAGGAAGAAGAAAAAGAAGAGAAAATGAGCGTTGAAAGGAATAGGAGGAGGTTGATAAAAGGAATATGAAAAAGCAAAAAGACGGAGGAGGAAGGGGAGAAGGAAGAAGAGCATGCAGAGGAGGAGGAGGAGGAGGAAGAAGAACAAGGGGAATGCAAAGGAAAAAGTAGATGAGCAACATGAAGGAAGAAGAGGAAGAGAAAGGAAAATAAAGAAATGATAAAAAAGATGTATTGGAAAGTAGGAAGTAGATGCTGAGGAAAAATATGATAAGCAAGAAGAGAGAGGAATAGGAGGAGGAGGAGGAGGAGGATAAAAACACATATAAATCAGCTTCCTCGAGGTTGGGCGTTCTGTATCGTCCCCGCCAGTTTTTCTCCCCCGCGCAGTTGCTATCCATATACAGGGGCCTTGTCCGCCCTCGTATGGAATATGCATCTTACGTGTGGGGGGGCTCCACTCACACAGCTCTTCTGGACAGAGTGGAGTTTAAGGCTCTTCGTCTCATCAGCTCTCCTCCTCATACTGATAGTCTTCTACCTCTTAAATTCCGTCGTGATGTTGCCTCTTTTTCTATCTTCTATCGATATTTCCACGCCGACTGCTCTTCTGAACTTGCTAACTGCATGCCTCCCCCCCTCCCGCGGCCCCGCTGCACACGACTTTCTACTCATGCTCATCCCTATACTGTCCAAACCCCTTATGCAAGAGTTAACCAGCATCTTCACACTTTCATCCCTCACGCTGGTAAACTCTGGAACAATCTTCCTTCATCTGTATTTCCTCCTGCCTACGACTTGAACTCTTTCAAGAGAAGGGTATCAGGACACCTCTCCTCCCGAAATTGACCTTTCTTTCGGCCAACCTCTGTTGATTCTTTTTTAGGAGCAGCCAGTAGCGGGCTTTTTTATATAATTGTTTCCTTTTTTGTGCCCTTGAGTTTGTTGTAAAAAAAAAATATATATATATATATATATATATATATATATATATATATATATATATATATATATATATATATATATATATGAATGGTACAAAGTTCAGTTATAAAATTTTTACTTAAATTAGAAGATATTCCTAATTCTATGGCCTATAAACTTAACATATTACACTAAAACAACATTACGAAAAAAAAAAAGTTTTAAAATTCTAAAAAAATCCTGCCTCTCTAACCAAGGCTCCACTGCCATCACTGTGTTGCCGGATAGTGATGAGTTGTGCCACACGTGGAATTTACACGTCCCCCGAAATGGTCCAGCCTCGGTAGCCCTTAGCCGCACAAATTTGTCATATTTTCTTGGTATGTCATATTTTCCATCCTTGTCCAAAATTTCGGACAATTGGGAACAGTTCAGGAAGAAAGCGCAGGAAAAATACAAACGTACCTCACGCACCAAGGGCAGAATACCAATTGAGATGTCATGGCCGTAGAGCACCGTAGGTCTAACAGAATTCCTTCCACAACGCTAAATAACTCCCCATACCGGGATTCCGGACAACGATAGTAATCTGTGATAAATAAATGTTTTCCAACATCAATATCTTATGAATATCATCAAATTAGACATAAAATAGAGGAAAATAAATAAGATATAATGTAAGGAGAGGGAAAAATATTCACAAAAAATTATGGAAATACCTTGACAGTCGTAACTGGGTAGACTCCAATTATTTTGATTTGTCACCGTTTCTAAATATCTCTTTTTGACATTCATAACACTGTCGCTACAATTACTATATTCAATAAACCGATCCTTCATATAGGCAACTAAGTCACCTGCTATCTGGCAACTACGAGTTACATAGAGGTATTATAGAGTGCACCACCGCTGAGTGGTGAAGCCGTCACTCCAGTTCCAAAATGACGGATCGGCACCATTTCGGATACGACATGGTTAAATTTACCCAGTATTATCAAGCTGCCATAATAAGTAGGAAAACTGAGGGAAAACTTCTGATGGCTCTTAACCATGTGTTGGCCAGCTTTTTTTCCTTTGGAAAGAAGACATGGACTTTGGGGCCATTACCATACTTCCCCTTACAAAGGGGAACACAACACTTAAACGGCATTGCAGTTTTTTCACAAAATTCCAAGTTGAAGAGGACAACACTTAAACAGCATTGCAGTTTTTTCACAAAATTCCAAGCTGAAGAGAACAACACTTAAACGGCATTGCAGTTTTTTTCACAAAATTCCAAGCTGAAGATGGCAAAGGGTAGGCGTAGGGTAGGCGGTGGCCGAACTGGTAGCGTACTGGGCCCACATTCACCGCGTGATGGACGACGCGGGTTCGAATCCCCACGCTACCACTCGGATTTTTCAGTCACCGCCGAGTGGCTTAAAACTACCCACATGCTGTCCTGAAGACCATCCATCAACCCGGACTCTAGAGGAAGCCGTCCAAGCGAATCAAGAACGAGTTCCGGGGGGCAGCATGAGCCAATGCAAGATGGCGCCACTATAAACACTCGCCTGCGCCAGAACGGGCTGGGCCGACCATCAGGCCCCACCGGGAAGAAGCCTTGGGCCGACCATCAGGCCCCACCAGGAAGATGCCTACCGGCGCAACAGGCAACGACGTAGAAAAAGAAAAAAAAAAAGGAGCTGGTGAATTGCAACGCTACGCTATGGCTATGACGTCATCGTTAATCTGCGACAATTTCAGTCTGACATCTCCAAGCCATATATTATAAACGTAAGCTATTTCATTGCTATTATACGAGTATATCTTCTTGAAAAATATAACGATAAAATATACCATGTTAATCCTGAAATCCATGTGGCCATTATATGAGTAAATAAATTGTCCCAGGAACGGAGATGGTAGAAAGAGGATTGTAGCAGCCCCCTCACTCCTCACTCGTAGTTGCCAGGTTGCAGGTGACTGAGTTGCCTAGTATAGGGATGGAGGATGGGCTTGTTGAATATAGCAATTGTAACGACAGCGTTATGAATGTCAAAAAAGAGATGTTTAGAAACGGTGACAAATCAAAGTAATTGGAGTCAACCCAGTTACGACTGTCAATGTATTTATATATTTTTTGTGGATATTTCTTCCTCTCCTTATACTATATCTTATTTATATTCCTCTATGTTGTCTTAATTTGATGATGTTTATAAGATACTGATGTTGGAAAACCTTTATTTATCACAGAAAAAATATATTTTCCACAAAGATATGCATTAAAATACAAAAAATAACATTTTAGCTGGAGAGCGCGGGACACTCTCGGCCTTACTTGGATGATTCATACTTTGAGCTGTCAGGCCTTCCCTATATCGAGACGGCATTGACTCTGCCAAGTAACTCAATGCCCTGCATGTAACAGAAGGGTAAAAATGCAAGGAGTATGTTAGGTGAGGTCTCATTATTGAGTGATACTAAAATAACGTTACTCCGGTGTCTGACATTCAGTATTTCTCACGGTGATCAAGAAATCAAGAAAAAAAAATGAAAAAGAGTGTTATCTTTTCGGAGTCATATTTACTTTGCTTCGTATGTTTCAGGTCACTGTCATTGTGGCCTGAATATCCGATTCCTCATTAGAGTCGGCAGATGCTTCCCACACTTATTGTTTGTGTGCTTACATTTTCAGGACTTCAAGTGCATGACTTGAAACGTCAAGGCTGAAAGACATTTGCCACATTCAGATCATTTAATAATCAATCATGCCAAGATACTCTTGGACGACTTCGGAATAGCCCGTGTTAAAGACCCTTCCCCTTCTTAGGTGTTACCAGCAAACTACGATATATAGGATTTTAGCCTGAGTGGCTTTGTCTCAGTAGCGACGTAGCTTGAAGTACTTCGTTAGTGACAAAAAGCCACTCTGAAGCTTGTAAATTTGGTAAAAGTCTTTTTTTTTTTTTTTTTTTTGTCCTTTAGGCCAATACCTTATCCACGTAATCAGATCGCCTCCTAAGTATGCTTACTGATTTTTTTATGATATTCCTGTAATACTTTTTCGAATATTATCTGAAACTCTGTATACATAACTTCGCTTGGGATTACTTTCCCAGTTTTCATAAATACCGTGGAAGAAGTCCAATAAGCTGGTTGTGGAGGAATAAGGAGGAGGAGGAGGAAGAGGGGGAGGAGGAGAGGAAGAGGAGGAGAGGAGGAGGAGGAGGAGGAGGAGGAGGACGAATGTGAATAACATCATGACAACTGAAAGATTAAAGTGTATAAGAATAAATGGGCAAGTGACTTATTAATGCTGCAAAGAAAATTACAACATGTAAAAAATAAAAAATAAAAATAAAAAGAGTAGCCGGCGGCGAAAATGGAAAAAGAGTGCACAGAGAATGTAGAATTAGAGGCGATTTGGGAAGGAGGGATCAAGGGGAGAACTGCAAAAGGGAAAGAAGAAATATACTAGTGGAGGACGTAGTGGAGGAGGCAGAAGACGAGAAGGAGGAGGAGGGGAAGGAGGAAGAGAAAGGAATCAAGAGGAGGAGCAGAAGAGCAGGTGGAGGAGGAGGAGGAGGAGGAGGGGCATCAGGCAGAGCGGCGTGGACTGATGACGCTCTTAATGTGAGGAAGACAGTGCTCCATTAGTTAAGGAGGAGGAGGAGGAGGAAGAAGGGAAGAGGAGGAAGAGGAGGAGGAGGAGGGATAATCCTTCCTTCCCTCCACCTTCTCTTTCTCTCTCCTTCATGCTTCTCTCGTTTCCTTCACGCCTGCCATCCTCTCTCCATTTTCCCCTTGCAAGTCTCTCCTTCTCCAGCCTTTCTCTCTCTCTCTCTCTCTCTCTCTCTCTCTCTCTCTCTCTCTCTCTCTCTCTCTCTCTCTCTCTCTCTCTCTCTCTCTCTCTCTCTCTCTCTCTCTCTCTCTCTCTCTCTCTCTCTCTCTCTCTCTCTCTCTCTCTCTCTCTCTCTCTCTCTCTCTCTCTCTCTCTCTCTCTCTCTTTTCCCTCACGTTTGTCCGTCTATTCATCTCTCCCTCCCGCACCCTATCTTTTCCCTTTCTTTTCTCCCCTCATCCCTCTGTCTCGCTGCCTATCTGCTTTCTTATCCCTCTGTCGCCTTCTCACTGTCTGCTTCCCTTCGTCCGTTTTGTTTCTTCTTTCTTTTACTCTCTTCGTTATTTTTTCCTTCTTCTTTTACCCCTTTTTCCATCTTCCTGGCAGCTCCTTTACGCCTGTCTATTTTGTTCTTTTTGTCTTCTTTTACTTATCGTTTTTTTTTTTTAATTTTATTGTGCCTCATTTTCGCAGCCTCCCTTCTTCGCCCTTCCCTTCTTCTGATGTATCATGTCCTCCTCTTCTTCCTCCTTCTCCCTGAGCTCGTCCTTCAACTTTTTTTTCCCGCGTCATTTGCTTAGAGTCAAGAGCTTTCTTTGCCCCTCCTAGTTATCTTGCTTTTCATTCTTCTCTACCTCATTTTTCTTCTTCGTTTTCCACCTTTCTCTTCTCTTTTTTGCCCTTCCTCGTCCTCCCTCTAGTTTTCCGTGTCTTCCTCTTCCTCCTCCTACAATTTCGTTTTTCTTGCCTTCCTCTTTTTCCTCTTCCACCTTTTCCTTGTCTCTTTTCCCGTTCCTCGTCCTCCCTCTCGTTTTTCTTGCCCTCCTCTTCCTCTTCGAGCCGCGCCTTTTTCTCCTTTTCCCTCATGCCTTCCTCCAAGCCTTTATTCTTGTCGTTATGCTCCTATTCCTATATTTCCCGTTCTCGTCTTAATCCTTGTTATCTTGCAAATCCTATACTCTCTCTCTCTCTCTCTCTCTCTCTCTCTCTCTCTCTCTCTCTCTCTCTCTCTCTCTCTCTCTCTCTCTCTCTCTCTCTCTCTCTCTCTCTCTCTCTCTCTCTCTCTCTCTCTCTCTCTCTCTCTCTCTCTCTCTCTCTCTCTCTCTCTCTCTCTCTCTCTCTCTCTCTCTCTCTCTCTCTCTCTCTCTCTCTCTCTCTCTCTCTCTCTCTCTCTCTCTCTCTCTCTCTCTCTCTCTCTCTCACTGATCTCCCCCTAATCCCATACAGACTGTTAGGACCCCTCAGCCACTCTCCTGAGCCACAAACATAACACTTCACCCTCCCCTCATCCTGCCAACGACTCCCTTGCTGCTAAAACCCACAGACGCACCGACACCGCAACCAGTCACCTGCTCTCCCTTCACACACCCCTCAGCTACCTTTGCCAACGAGTCCCTTGCTGCGTGCTAAGACCCTCCCCAACCACCAGGCTGCAGCCGTATCCCCTTCACCATTCCCTCAGCGTCCCTTACCAGTGAGTCCCTTTCTGCTTAGACCCTCTACCACAACGTGTCTCCTTCGCTTCCTTCACCCACCTACCGCCTCCTACATTCACGACTCCACTGTTTGCCTCCACCTTTTATCCTAACCCTTCGCTTGCTGTCCCTTCACACACCCATCATCTCCTACATCCACACTCCCATGCCTTCCTTTCCTCTCCTTCTCACCCGTCACCCTCACTTCCTTCACCCACATGTTTTCTTTCTCCTCTCCTTCATTACGATGAATGTTGTTTCCTCCCTCTCCTTCCTTGTCCTCCTTTCCTCTTTCCTGCATCCGCTTATCTTACTAACCCTCCTCTATGTCTTGTATCGTTCCATCACCTTGTCTCCTCCACATCGACTATGCATTTTTCCTCCCCTCCCCTTCCCTTGCTCTCCTTCTTCTTTCCCTCAACACCCTACCCCACTAACCCTCCCCGTCTGCCTCCAATTTTTTTTCCATCATCTTGCCTCCTCAACAATTATTTATCCTGGTTCATTTTCCTTACTTTATCTCCTCTCTCCTTCCACTATTCGCCTTCCCAAACCGGCCCGCTGCTTTCCCCTTTTCTTGCCATCAGTAATCTCTACCATATCTGCAACATATCTTATACCTTAAGTAATTGGATATGTTTAAAGTAGATATGTCTGCTTTCTACCTCCTCCCCAACGTTTCTCAGCAACTACTTCCGTATCTCTCCTGCCGCTCCAGTCACCCACACGTGCACGCCTTCACCCCCAGTACCCAGCTGCTTATTGGACCACTGTGTCACTCTTTCTCTCTTGATTAGCCTACCCTCGTGATCCTTTATTTTCTTTCTTTCGTCAATCGTAATTGTTAAAGTCTCCACATTTTCTTTAAACAAGTTCAAATCCTTCCTCTGATACCTAAACGCCACAGTATAGTAATAATTTGATATTACTTAAATCCCTTGATGAAACTGTAATTCATCGGGGCTTCACTAAGGAGGTTTTAATAAAGGGGAGGCGTCTGTATCTAAGTAGGGAATAAAGCCCGCGCGGCCAGTGGCGGCCCATATTCCGTAGGTGTGAGCACCAGTAGAACCAACTCACATATGATCATCATCTCTTCGTCCTAAATATATAAAACAAAGTATTTTTGTTGAGCCATTAATGTTTACTGGAGGTTTAGTAATTTTCTATGCGCGGCCCAAAACACCGGTATGAACTTTCGTAAGTGGCTGTGGGGGTAAGCCCCGCCCATTGGTGGTGCGGGGTAATGTAACTTGGTATATAGCAGTGGCTGCAGTGAAATATGACGCACCATCTTCATTATCATCGTCTACAGCCTGTCATTCCACCGCAGAACATAGGCCATTCCCAAAGGTTTCCAATCGTTCGTATTTTTTATCTAAACTTTTCATTTTCGATGAAGACTGTCCACATTCTTGTTAATCCCATCACTCTGTATTCCCTTGGGCCTTTTTCATATCGGCGATTTCCCAGTCTTTCAATCTTTTTCCCCATCCGCTGTCCTCTTCCCTACATGTGTGTCCTGACCATGCTCATTTCTTGGTTACAAATGTCTATGTAATGTAATCTACTTTTGTCTAGCGCTTCCATGGTGAAGTGGTTAGCATGCCTAGCTACGACTCCGCTGACATGGCTTCCAATCTCCTTTCTTTCGGACTGGTCGATAAATGGGTGCCTGGGGAAACCTGGGGAAGGTAACTGGTAAACCGGATGTCACACCGGCCCTGTGTCCCGGGTAATGGTTATTTTCCGCCACATTCTGAAGGAAAAATGTGACGGAGTTGAGCGCCGAGGCGTATGCCCCCAGCTTTACCTTTACCTTTACCTACTTTTGTCGTATCTCTTGTCCCTTTAGAGTTGTTTTCCTTTATCCAATATATCGACTCCTTTCATTAACAACTCCATTCTCTTGTAATCATAAGCACTTCTCAATTTCCTTTCACTGCCTTGATCAATTTCTATCACAGGCTTTCTTAGTTTGCATCCCACGTGCATAACAATGCTTAACTTCACGGCAGGTCTCACACCTTGCTTTAGCCAATAGAAAAATGTGACTTGATAACAGATCTGTCAGTCATAAACTGTAAATCGCACTAACACAGTGTGTGGTCCCTTTCCATCATTGTAAGTCATACTAAGACAGCGTTTTACCCCCTTACATCACGAAGTCACATGAACACAGGTCGTGGCCCCATCCATCACTGCAATCCACACTAATGAAGCTTATTGTCCTTTCCATCACTGTGATACACACTAATACGGTTTGCGGCTCCTTTCAGTTACTGTAAGTCGCCCTAACTCAGGCAATGACCTCGTTCCCATCACTATTAGCAACGCTAGTACATGTTGCATCTCCTTTACATTACTGTAAGTCACAACATAACAGGTTGCAGACACCTCACAATAATGTAAGTCACACTAACATAGCTTGCAGCCCCTTCCATAATTCTGGGTTACACTGAACAAAACTTGCAGCACCTCCCATCACTCTGGGCTACACTGAACAGAATTTGCAGCCCCCTTTCATCACTCTGGGTCAGGTCACACTAAACAGATCCCGTGACCTTGTTCAATCACTGTGCCAAACTAACACGGGCTGAGGCTTCTTTCCATCACCGTAAATCACACTAACATTGCAATCCATTCCATTCCCTTCCCTCCTTCCTTTTCCACCTCTCATCCCGCTCTTTCTTCCCACGCCTCCTTTCCTTCTTACTCTTCAGTGACTTATTTCCCTTTCAGCACCTGTTATTCTTTTCTTTCATTTTTTGTTGCATCTTATCTGCAGCATTTACTTTTCTTTTGCCCTTTATCTTTCTTTCCTTTAATCTTTCGGTTATCATGATGTATTCCTCCTCCCCTTCCTTCTCCTTCGACCCTTCTCCTCATCCTTCTCCTCGTCCTCCTTCTCGTCCTCCTCCTCCCACTCTTCCTCCATCTTCATCTCTTGTTTTCTCCTTTTAAGCAACTTATTGAACTTCTCCTACGGCATATATGGAACTTGGGATAACCATCCCAAGCGATGTTATGTATCTAGACTTTGAGAAACTTTCAAAAAGGTATCTCGCTAATACATTTAAAAAAGAAGATTCAGTCAGCGGACTTACAAGGAGAAAACTATTTACAAGCAACACAGCAGACAGCAACGAAATAAACTTATTGAACAGGCTGGATCCTAAGATGAATGTAAAGATTCCTCGGGCAGATCGAGTAAGATATTAAGAAATGTTGACAAGGGCGGGAACAGAGAGAGGTAACATGGCTGAAAAATTGTCAGCCGTCGGTAGGACTTGGACCTGAGGTCCCACGTACCCTATTTACACACACACACACACACACACACACACACACACACACACACACACACACACACACACACACACACACACACACACATATTCCTCTTAATTAATCAACGCACTAATCAAGTCATTTCTGTCGTTTATGTGTTCGGAGAAACGTGAGAGAATTGGTTTAATATTGTTGCCCGAAGCATAACACGGGACACGAATCCTTCATAATGAGCGACACTTTCTCTCTCTCTCTCTCTCTCTCTCTCTCTCTCTCTCTCTCTCTCTCTCTCTCTCTCTCTCTCTCTCTCTCTCTCTCTCTCTCTCTCTCTCTCTCTCTCTCTCTCTCTCTCTCTCTCTCGTGGTAATGACAAAAGCGTGGAGGTGAGTGGGAAATGAGTGAACGGGAGAAGAAAAGAGGGAAGGGTAGGGCTGAATGGAAAATGGGAGGGTATGGAAAAGAAGAAGAAATGAGGAAATAAGAGTCATGGTTTTAGAGTGGGACGGGGAGGTGAGAGAATGAGATTGAATAGAGGTATTAGGAAAATGAGGTGTGAAGAGGGAGAGAATAAATTAAAACGAAAAAAAGAGTATAGAAATAGAGGGACGAGGGAAAGGGGACTGGATGGGATACAGCGGAAAGTTAGGTGGATGCGACGGTAGCAAGTCAGGCGGAGAGAGAGAGAGAGAGAGAAAGAAATTTGGACGGGAAGGGAACGACGAAACTTGGCGGCAAATTATTAAATCATCGCTTTAGCTTTCGGATTTAATTGGACTGTTATTAGGACCCAAGGGCAGCCTAGGGGGTGGGACGGTGGGTGGGGGGTTAGTACTGTGGAAGGCCGGGGACTGCATGACCATCACCACCGCCGCGGCAGACTAGCCCAGTCCCCCAAAGAGGTCGGTCTTGGCCCAACATCAGCACCCTCCAACCCCCCTCTCTCCACCCCGGCATGGGCGATTCATCTTGATTTTTCTCGCTATTCTTTTTTTTTTTGCGTTGTTTATTTCCCCTGCAGTTAAATATTTGGCAGTGGCGCTCTCCCGGGACTTTTATCGCCTGACGGGTGTGGTTTACGCGTCTTATATCTAAAGAGCTTTACCGGACGGCGAAATTATGGGTGTTGTGGGGCCAGGCCGCGAGTGGGCACTGCTTTCTCCTTTTATTCTTCCAGTGGTCGGACTGTCTGCCTGTGTCTAGCCTGCCTGTGCGCCATTTCTTAGCCTGCTATTTACACGCATTAAATATGGGGAGCTGTGAACGGCCTGCGGGTGTTGTTGGGGCAGGGGCGCGAGGACACAGTTTTATCCTTTCATTTCATTGTGCTTGACTGTCAGCATTCCGCTTGACTGTGCTCCTTTCATTGCCCTGCTTGAAGCGTCTTATATTTAAAGCACGAGACTGAGCGACGAACGTGAAGATATTGAGGCCGCAATTGTTAGCAGGCACTGTTTCTTTTTTCCTTTCATTCCTACAAGTGCTGCGCCCGACTGTCTGTGTCTCTCCCCTGCCTGTGCTTCGTTCCTTACCCCAATATACACTCCTTATACACATTCAGAGTTTTATTGGACGGCAAACTTGTGGGTGTTGGGGCCAGGCCGCGAGTCAGCGCTGCTTTATTCCTTTATTCCTCCAAGTGTTGTATCTTACTACCTATGCCCCGTCTTTCTGGACTTCCATAATTCCCCGTCCCGCTCACACACAACGGTTGTTCGGGCAGCTTCCCTCCACGGCAAAGCTTTCCAAAGTACGGGGTTGCGATAGACTTAGCGTAGCCCCACTTTCACAAATATATTTGACAGTCAAACACCAAACAGCATGAGCCACGCCTCTGGCAAGAGGTTCACTAAGAGACTGTGAGAGGAATGGTTAAGATTAAACTTGGTCGCAAATAAAGAATAACTACAGAAAATTGTTCCCCGGCCAGCCCAGCACCAGCCCGCCGCCAGGAGCTGTCAGGCGGCGGGAGGGAGGGTGGCCGTGGCCGCCGGTGCCTGTTTTTCTGAGGCTCAGCGTGTTGAGTGATGCGGGGAGCTGAGGGGCCAAAGGGGATTGGAACTTTTATACAATTACTTTTTCTTATTTTTCCATTTACAGCCTTCCCCCAATACCAAGGGATAAAAAATAAAATATGTATTTATTGTCTGTTATCACTATCGAGTTTGTTTACACAATGACTTAAACTTTTATGTTGGCCAACTTATTCCTTTTCAGCATAAATTATTCCCACCCCATTTATTGAACCGTGACGTTAATGGAAGTGCTTTAGGTATGGTAAAAAAAATGACACAGTATCAAGAGGGTTCAATTAACCGAGAACAAAGGATGTGATAAGACTGTTCATCATCACAAGTAATTGTTTCGTAACAGGGTTTCTATATATGCACTACATTATATTGTCTAAAACTACTCCACGGATTCTATCCTTCTTTCTGTACCTTTATCTTCAGTTTCTTTCCCGCCGTTCTATCTCTGGTGTGGTAGAAGGTCACTGTTCTTCCCCTAAACCTATCAACAAGTGTGTCTCGCAGGGCTCTGTCCTATCTCCCACTTTCTGGTATTCATCAATGATCTTTCCACAACAAACTGTCCTATCCACTCATACGTTAATGAATCTACTCTGCAATACACAACTTCTTTCAACAGAAGACCCTCTCAACAGGAATTACAGTACTCCAGACTGGAGGCTGTAGAACGCTTAACCTCAGACCTTGCTCTCATTTCTGATTGGGGTAGGAGGAACCTGGTGTCCTTCAACACCTCAAAAACTCAATTTCTCCACCTATCAACTCGACGCAATCTTCAAAACACCTAGCCCCTATTCTTCGATAATACTCATCTGTCATCATCTACATTCAACATCCTCGGTCTATCCTTAAATCAAAATCTTAACTGGAAACTTCACATCTCCTCTCTCACTAAATCAGCTTCCACAACGTTGGGCGTTCTGTATCATCTCCTCCAGTTCTTTCCCTCGAACAAATGCTGTTTATATATAAGGTCCTTGTCCGCCCTCGTATGGAGTATGCATCTCATGTGTGGAGGGGCTTCACACACACTGCTCTCTTGAACAGTGAAGTCTAAGGCTATTCGTCTCATCAACTCTCCTCCTCGTACTAGCCGTCTCCTACCTTTTGAATTTCGCCGCAGTATTGCATCTCTTTCTATCGTCTACCGATAATTTCATGCTGACTGCTCTTCTGAACTTGTTAACTGCATGTCTTTCCCCTTCCTGCGGCCCGACTGCACTTGAGTTCCTACTCTTTCTCACCCCTAAACTTTCCAAATCCCTTATGCAAGAGTTAAACAGCACCGTCATTCTTTTATCTCTTCCGCTGCTAAACTCTAGCTGGAACAGCCTTCCTTTGTCTGTATTTCCTCTTGCATATGACGACCTCTTTCAAGAGAGGAGTTTCATGACACCTCTTCTCCCGAGATTGACCTCCCTTTTGACCTCTTATTCTGGTTACTGTCATTGGATCAGCGCCCAGCGGGCTTTTCTGTGTGCCGCCGTATGAGGAATTCCTAGGTAATCTCTTCTCATGAGCTCCATCTCTCACATCGAGTATTGGTGAAGTCCAGTGAAGGGAAGCACATGTGTCAAAAGCAGTCTCGGGACGTCTACTGGCCCACTATTCGGGCAGCTTCGGGCGGCCCCATAGTGGTTTATCCCGGAGTTGGATGAAATGGCACGTTTACCCGCACGCCTGCTAACCACCAGACAGACATGGCGCGATGGACAAGTGGTGGCGGGAATGTAGCAAATACTCGTCCAGCGTTCGACACCACTGCCACTCTCGTGACAGACGCCATAAAGTCTAACCGACCGAATGACTGACTGACTAACCTACTGACTGATGGACTGGTCAATCACAATAATGACACCGTGACTGAATGGCCAATCGTCTGTGGCTGCAGGCGTCCTTGTGTAATAGGAGGTGACGGGTGGCGCTTGTCTCGTTTGTAGCAAGTGGAACGTGCAATGAGAGAACTGCGGGACTCCTACAAGCTGATGCGAATTAAGTTCTGGCCGATCTTTTGTGACTAATGGAAGGGATACCAGGGGAGATTTAAGAGAGAGAGAGAGAGAGAATATTGGGATGTAAAACTTTTTGGCTTTTGATAACCGCACTAAACAATGAATCACTTTTATTTCGTTACGTAAGAGAGAGAGAGAGGTGGCAGGAAATTACCACGTTCGACACCTCATAACACAAGCCTCGAAAATGATGAACACACGTCGCCTGAAAAATGGAGTTGGGTCTCTCTCTCTCTCTCTCTCTCTCTCTCTCTCTCTCTCTCTCTCTCTCTCTCTCTCTCTCTCTCTCTCTCTCTCTCTCTCTCTCTCTCATTCTTTTTTCATATCGTTTGTTCGTATGTCTGTCGTAATGCTTGCTTATATATTTAGTTTAGCAGTGTGTGTGTATGTGTGTGTGTGTGTGTGTGTGTGTGTGTGCGCGCCAGCCAATGAGAGCGTTGGGAGACCTAGCTGGGTCCTACTTCATTACCGACTATTCATCTCTCTCTCTCTCTCTCTCTCTCTCTCTCTCTCTCTCTCTCTCTCTCTCTCTCTCTCTCTCTCTCTCTCTCACTCTCTCTCTCTCTCTCTCTCTCTCTCTCTCTCTCTCTCTCTCTCTCTCTCTCTCTCTCTCTCTCTCTCTCTCTCTCTCTCTCTCTCTCTCTCTCTCTCTCTCTCTCTCTCTCTCTCTCTCTCTCTCTCTCTCTCTCTCTCTCTCTCTCTCTCTCTCTCTCTCTCTCTCTCTCTCTCTCTCTCTCTCTCTCTCTCATCAGCGCCACAGAAACGGGAATGGATCCTGCCTCGATTTGAAATTAACAAAACCCTTCCTCACACACACACACACACACACACACACACACACACACACACCATCCTTTCCTTCTTGTCCGTGGTAAACTGATTATGCATGTCTTGGTTCTGGGTTTGAATCCTGATCCGACAGTCGGCGCATACCCCAACCAGTTGTTCATCCTCCCCTTTCGGGCTTGTCAACAATCTGGTACTTGGGGAATCATGAGGAATTTAAACTGTTACAACCCTGTGTCCCGGGGCAATGTGTTACTCCCCGCCACAGGTTCATGGGCCAATGTGACTTAGATGAGCACCGAGGTCATGAGCAGGGTTTTTTATGCCCCCAACTTCCCCTTTATCTCTCGCCTTGTTCCTTCTTTTCTTCCTCATGGTCCTCCTCTGCATGATGTTTATATTGCGCTTCCGTCCTCTCCTTTCTTCCTCCTCTTCCTCCTGCTCCTCCTCCTTATCTTCCCTTTGCTCATCTCTATCCATATTCTCCTTACTTATTTTATGTTGCTATCCCTGTTTCCTTCTTTCTTACCTCTCCACTTTTAACCTCACTTCACTTCTCCTTCTTCTTCTTTCCTTCCCTTTCTTTAGTTTCTGCTCTCCCTTCTCTTGTCTTTCTTATTCCTCTACTTTCAATCTCTCCTCCTTCTCATCCTAATCCTCATCCTGATCTTCCTCCTTCTCGACCTCCTCCCCCTCCCCTCTACCTCCTCCTTCTCCTCCTCCTCCTCGTTTTCATCTTCATTTTTCATCGTTAAGACCTTCCTTTTTTATCACTTCATCTTTTCATTAGCAGGTCGATTTTTTGCGTTTTTTTTTAATTCTTTTGACAGTTTCCTCTTTCCTTATTCCCATTTTTTTTTACTCGGACCTTTTTTGCTTCCCTCCGCCTCTTCACTTACCTCCTCTGATTGACCCATATATTTAATTGATCTCCTTAATTTTTTCTCTCTCGTGCCGTTCCTCTCTCTCCCTCTTCCCCCTCTCGCAACCACCATTTCGTTCTTTCACACAAATTTTCTTCATCGTTTCCTTCCCATTTTGATCCTCACTCTCTTCCTCTCTCTCTACTGGTTGACGTTTCCTTTTTGTTTTGTTTGTTTGTTTGTATGTTTTAAAGGCTAATATGCTTACTATTATTATATTTTATTATTATTATTATTATTATTATTATTATTATTATTATTATCATTATTATTATTATTTTATTATTATTGTTCTTATCATCACCATCATCATCCTTGCGGACCAGCTTGTCGATACTAGGCAATGGCATTCCAGATTCTTGTTGATTAAACATCCCGATTGCACGTCCTTCCTATAACTAAAACCTTTGTAGCACAGGTTTTGTCCGTCAAGCAATACTGTGATGCCACACCCATCACCAATGAAACTGTATAAGGTGGTGTAGTGGCGGCAATTTTAACCCACGTGCATAGTTTCAGCGCTGTGATAATGACAACAGAGGTGGTGGTGGTCCTGGTGATGGCTTAGGAAAAAGAAGAGAGGGAAAGGAAAACAAAATATATAACAGAACAAGAGGTGAACATTTCTGGCAGTAATGGCAGTGCACCTATACGTAGCATTAATGGTATTGTGTCACTGGGGGGGGGGGGTGACGGTAGGACGGTGGACGACAGAGAGATAATGCCACAAAGGAAGGCAGTAGTGGCCCCATAGAGTGAAGAACAGCACTAATTAATGGTGATGGCGGGATGAACAAAAATGATGATGGACGATAACTGGCGGTGATGGTGGAGCAAGGTGGTGGTGGAGCAAGGTGGTGGTGGTGGTGGTGGTGGTGGTGTGTGGAGGAGGATGGTGGTAGGGGGGGGATAGTAATTGTGGCGGCATGGCGGGAAACATTATAATGAGAGGTGGGAGGGGAGAGCAATAGTTGTTTATGTTGGATTCAGTACAAAAAAAACAGGAAAATGAAAGGGAATGAATAATATGAGATAAAGTAATAACAGGGGAGGCGGTGGCTGAGTGGTCGCCGCGCGGGCACTACATCCTGGAGGACCAAAGTTGGAGTCCCGCCCGCCGCTACAAGCTGACAGTGATCGCCGAATGGCCCACGTGCTGTCTTTTTTTTTTTTTTTTTTTTTACATTGTCCCCTATTGGCGTCCGAAGCTTCTTCCAGTGGATCCTGATGGTCGGTTCTGGCGCAGGCGAGTTATAGTGGGCGCCATCTCTTGCATGCTCATGCTGCCTCCGGAGCTCATCTTTGATCCTAGAATCTAGAGTCCGAGATGAGATTCGGTCATGCAGCATGTGGGTCTGCAGCCACTCGGCGGCGGCTGAAAAAAAAAACTTCTGGTTGCACCGGCCGGGGGATTGAACTCGCGTCCTCCTGAACACGAGGCCGTTACTTTGACGACTCAGCCACCGCCTCCCCTGAAGATCACCTATCAACCCGGACGCTAGATTCACTCCTTAAGAGGATCAAAAATTAACTCTGGAGGACAACATGAGCCAAGCAAGATGGCGTCTCTATAAAACACTTACTTGCGTCAATACGGACTGGGGCAGACCACCAGGACCCACCAAGAAATCCTACCGGCGCCATAGGCTGAACGTAAAAAATATAAAAAAGAAAAAAGAAAGTAGCGATATAGTAAACCAAATGACGGAGATAGTGAAAGTACCCTCGTAAAGGTGAAAGTAAAGACAGGGACGATAAAAACAGAGATAGTGACTGTAAAAATATTATCGCTGGCAGTAAACACAGCAACAGGGAAGGGGAAGCGAAGAAAAGCCGTGACTGGAAAAGAAGAAAAATGGCAGTATTGAAAAAGACATCCCTTGCACAGTATGTATGAAGTGCGATGTACAATGTGAAAGAGAAAGGAAAAAAAATAAGTAAAGATAAGAGAAAGAAAAAAAAAAAGAGATATAACTGGAAAACAAATCAAACAAAATTAGTTGTAAATAAATAGGTTTACCTTGACAAGCCTGTCTGAAATGTAATGTACAAGAGAGAGAGAGAGGAAAGAAAGAAGAAAGGAAAGAAAATAAAACAAACAAATAAGCAAGAAACTGGACTGGAAAATAAATCAAACAAAAATTATAGTAATGAGAGACAGAAGGAAAGAACGAAAGAAAGAAGAAAGAAAAATAAACAAAAAAATAAACATAAGAAACAGAGGAAGAAAAAAAAAAAGGAAAACGAAGAGACGGAGGCAATCATGGATGTGGTTGTGTCGGTAGCGGTGGTGGTGGTGGTGGAAGGGGGGGGGGGGGCAGCAGGGCAATAATCGTAGAGTATTAATGCTGGGGAAGGAGGGAGAGGGAGAGAGAAAAGAGGGAAGGAAAGAATAAAGGGAGGGAATGGGAGAAGCAGAGAGAGAATGGGCTGCGTCGGAAGGGAGCACGCAAGGCAAATGAAGAACGAAGGAAAGTAGGAAGGAAGGAAGGAAGAGAAGGCGAGAGGAAGGGAAGGAAAAATGGAGAGGAAGGGAAGGGGAGAGGAGAGACAGAGAATGAGATGTATCGGGGTGTGTGGGAGGAGGGCAGGTGAAGGGAAGGAAGGAAGGAAACGAGGGAGAGAGAAAGAGAAGATGAGAAGAAAGGAAAGGAAAGGGAAGAAGCAGATAGAGAGAGGGCTGTGTTAGGGTATATGGGAAGGGATTAGGTACGGTAAGAGAAGGAAAGAAGGGAGAAAAGGAAATATAAAGGGAGGGGGGAGAGGGAGAAGCAGACAGAGAAAGGTATGTGTCAGGGTTTGTGGGAAGGGAACAGGTGAGGCGATGGAAGTAAAAGAGGAAGGAAGGAAGGAAGAAAAGAAAGAGAAGAGGGAAGGAAGAGGAGAGCCAGACAGAGGGTGCAGTGTGTCGGGGTGTGTGGTAAGGGAGAAGATGAGGGAAAGGAAGGAAAGAAAGTAGTAAGAAAGAAAGGGAGAGAAAATGGGAAAGGAGAGAGAAAGAGGCAGACAGGTGGTGGGATGTGTCGGGGAGTGTGGGAAGGAACACGGTAAGGATGGAAGGAGAGAGGAAGGGAAGGTGAAAGTGAAAGTCAGACAGGTGGTGGGATGTGTCGGGGAGTGTGGGAAGGAACACGGTAAGGATGGAAGGAGAGAGGAAGGGAAGGTGAAAGTGAAAGTCAGACAGGTGGTGGGATGTGTCGGGGAGTGTGGGAAGGCAGCAGGTGAGGTGAAGGGCAGGTAATGAGGCCTTCGGAGCAGCCAGGACTCGCGCCATCACTCAGGTACACAGACGGAAACTTGTCCAATGCAAAGTTTTAAGAAATCTCATAACTCCTTATCAGCGTTGTGGCGGCCGCGGCAGAGGAGGAGGAGGAGGAGGAAGAGGAAAGAAGAGGAGGAGGAGGAGGAGGAGAAAGGCAGAGAAGGAGGAAAAGGGAAACGCCGAGAGGAGAGAAAAGAAGGAAAGAAGGGAAGGAAAGAGGAGAGGAAGAAGGGGGAGGAGAGAGAAGGCAGAAGAGGAGGTGGAGGAGTATACCGAGAGGAGGGAAAGACTGGAGGAATACAGGAAGGAAGAAGGAGGAATGATGAATGATGAAAGGGAAGAAGAGAGATGACAGAGGCGGAGAAAGAGGGACAGACCGAGAGGAGAGAAAAGAATGGAGGATAGAAGGAAGAAAAATAGGGGAGGAAGAAAAGGGGATAAAGGATGATGGAAAGGAAGGAGAAGAAAAATGGCAGAGGAGGAGGAAGAGGAACAGACCGAGAGGTGAGAAAAGAACCGAGGAAGGAAGGATGGAAAGAAGGAAAAGAGGGAAAGAAAGATAAAGGGGAATAAGGAATGAAGGAGGACAGAAAGGAATGGAGGAAGGAAGGAAGGGAAAGAGGAGGAAGAAGGGAGAATATAGAATGAGGGAAGAGGGGATGGAAGAGAAGGAGAAGAGAACTTAAGAAGACACGGAAAGATAATGAAGAGAACAGAGAGGAACAAGAAAGAAGAAGAGAGAAGAAGTCAAGAAGAAATAAAAGAATAACGGCCGAAATAGAAAAGGAGGAAGGAAAGAGGAGACATGTAGGTATGTATGGAAAAGACAGGCTATGAATAAACACAGAAACAAGCAAACAAACAAAAAAGGTGAAACAAAAAAAGTAGGATAAAAAAGAAAGACAGGAAGAATAAAAATAGAGGAAGCCAAAAACAATGAAGAAGAGGAGGAGGAAGAAGAGAGAGCAGAAAAAGGAAGTGGAAGAGAATAAGAGTAAGGAAGAAAGGTTGGCGAAAATAGAAGGAAAGAGATAAAGAAATTAGGGATGAGAGGAAGGAAGTAAGAAAGTAAAAAGAGGAAGGCAAGAAAATGGAAGGAGAATATAAACATGTGAAAAACGAGGGAGGAGAAGCGGCGGAGGAAGGAAATGTATGTATCCTGCGCTTATACTGTTTTCTGTTTTTCCTTCTTATCCTGATGGAGTCTCCTTTCCTCCTTTGCGTCCTCTTTTCTTCTTTTTCTAACTCTTGCTATTTCCTTTCTTCCCCTCCTTTGTATCATTTCTTTTCTTCCTTCTTGGTTTTTTTTCCATTCCTCCTTTCATCTTTTTTTCTCATTCTCTTCTTCCCTTTTTTCCTCCCCTCCTTTCCTTTCCTCCTTTCTTCTTTTTTCTCACTTTCTTCTTCCCTTTTCTCCTCCCCTCCTTTCTTTCTTTCTTTCTTCACTTTCTTATTTTCTTCCTTTTTCTTTTTTCTTTCTTTGGGTTTTTCATTTTTTTTGTCTTTCCTTCCTTTTTCTATCCTGGCTCTTCTTTCCTCCTGTCTTTCTTCCTTTTCTTCTTCTCAGTCTTCCTTCTTTTTATCATTCTTTCTCTTTTTTTTATTTTTTTCACTTTTCTCTCCTTCCTTCCTTCCTCCTTCACTTTCATCCTTCCTTCTTTTCCTTTTTTTGTCATCCTTTTTCACTTCCTCCTCTCCTTTTTTCATCCCCCCTTTCTTCCTTTTTTTCTTCCTTCCTTCCTTCCTTCTTTTCATTCTTTGAGTCTTTTTTTTATTTCTGCTGGCTTTCCTTCATCCTTATCTCTTTTATGATCAGTTATTATTTTTATCCTTTCCTCCTTTGCATTTCTTCCTTCCTGTTTCCTTCCTTCATTCCTTCTTTCATTCATTCATTCATTTCTTTACTTCCTCTCTTACCTTTTATTTCTGCTCTCTTTCCTTCCTCCTTATCTCTTTTATGATCAGTTATTATTTTTATCCTTTCCTCCTTTGCATTTCTTCCTTCCTGTTTCCTTCCTTCATTCCTTCATTCATTCATTCATTCATTTCTTTACTTCCTCTCTTACCTTTTATTTCTGCCCTCTTTCCTTCCTCCTTATTCCTTTTATGATCAGCTATTATTATTCTCCTTTCCTCCTTTGCATTTCTTCTTTCCTGTTTCCTTCCTTCCTTCCTTCATTCATTCATTCATTCATTTCTTTACTTCCTCTCTTACCTTTTATTTCTGCTCTCTTTCCTTCCTCCTTATCTCTTTTATGATCAGTTATTATTATTCTCCTTTCCTCCTTTGCATTTCTTCTTTCCTATTTCCTTCCTTCATTCATTCATTCATTCATTTATTTACTTCCTTCTTACCTTACTTTCATTCTTCTTCCTTCTTTAATCTTTCCTTCTTCTCTCCTTTCATTTGGTCTCTTCTTGTTCTTTATCTTCTCTCTTACTTTCCTCTATGATTATTCCTCCTTTCCTTCCTTCCTTTTTCCCTTCCGTTCTTCTCCGTAACCTAACTTTCCCTCTCTCACCCCCTTTCTTCTTCTCCCCCTCATTATCTTACCATACAAACCACCCTCTCTGTCTCCCATCTTTATATCCCCATCAATATCCTCTTCCTTTCCCTTCTACCTCTTCCCTCTCCCTCTCACCTCATTCAGCCATCTTCTTTATCTATTCCTTCTTCTTTCCTCACTGATTCTCTCTCCCTACCCTCCTTCTTCTCTTCCCCCACTTTTTATTCCCTTCCTTTCCTTCCTTTCCTTTGCCTCTCATTTCTCCTGCCTTCTCCCTCCTTTTTTTCTATTCTTTCTTTATTTAGCTCGCATATTTTCGCTTCCCTTATCAATTTTCTTCTCTTTCCAGCTTTCTTCCTCTATTCCTTTCTTCCATCTTTCCTCCATCATTCCTCCCGTCTTTTTCTGTTCTCTTCCTTGCGTCCTTTTCTTCAGTCTTTGTTCTGCTTATCCTCCTCCTCCTCCTCCTCCTCCTCCTCCTCCTCCTCCTCCCATATGTCTTCCTCTTCGCCCTGTTCTTATTTCCACTCCCTTCTCTTCTTCACATTAACCTAAAAAGGAAGCCATTATTTTAGACTTGCCCTCCATTGCAAACTCTCTTCCTCCTCCTCCTCCTCCTCCTCCTCCTCCTCCTCCTCCTCTTCTTCTTTCTTCACCCCTTCTCTCCGTCTCTCCCATTTCCCTTCCTCTCCTTGCCATTAGTAGTTTCCATGCTCTCAGAATCTTTTTTTTTTCCTCCTCTTATCCATAACATTACTCTTCGTTCATCTCTTCTTCTTCTTCCTCCTCCTCCTCCTCCTCCTCTTCTTCTTTTTCCTCCTTCTTCCTCTCCTCCTCTTCCTCTCCCTACGCCCATTCCTTCATCTTTTCTTTCTTTTCCACGTCGTTCTTTTTTTCTGTGCCCTCCTCCTCTTCCTTCTCCTCTCCTCCTCCTCCTCCTCCTCCTCCTCCTCCTCCTCCTCCTAGCCTCTTACCTTCATCTTTATTCATATTTCGTTGTGCATTGCTGTCACGGAGATGAAGTGGAGGGAAGCAAGAGGAAGAGAGAGAGAGAGAGAGAGAGAGAGAGAGAGAGAGAGAGAGAGAGAGAGAGAGTAAAAAAAAAAAGGAAAGTAAATATCGACTTTTCATAATTTAACTTCATCCTTTTTCCTTCCTTACTCTCTTCCTCCATTCCCTCCTTCTTTCCTTGCTTTCTTCCTATCTCCTTTCTTTCTTCCCTCCCTCCTCTTCTTCTCTCCTTCCCTTTTTTTACCTCTCATTCCTCCTTTCCTCATCTTCTCTCCTCTTCATATTCCTCCTTTCCTCATCTTCTCTCCTCTTCTTATTCCTCCTTTCCTCTTCTTTTCTTATTCCTCCTTTCCTCATCTTCTCTCCTCCTCTTTTACTCATCCTTTCTTTCGTTCCCCTGTTTCCACTTTTCTTTCCTCCATCTTTCTTCCTCTGTTCCTTTCCTTCCTTCTTTCCTCCACCATTTCCGCCGCCCCCTCCCAACCTTTCTCTCTCCCTTTCTCTCTCCTTTAATTTCTTCTTTTGCAGTTTTTTTTCCTTATTCCGCCTTCCGCCTACTCCCTTCCCGTCTCCTTCCTTCTTTCCTCCTTCTCTTCTTCTGGCTTCCCCCTTATTCCTTTCCTTCTCTTCCTTCTTTAATTCTTCAGACCATTATTTTTTTCCTTTTTTATGCCATCTTTTCTCTCTTTCTCCCTCCGTTCCTTCTCTCTTCACTTCTTTCCTCTACCTCCCTCCCCCTCTCTTCCCTTTCTTCTTTTCTCCTAATGTTCTTCAGTCTACTTTCATTCCCATTATCCCTTTTTTTCTCTTTCCCTCCTTTCTCCCTCACTCCGCTTCCTTCACTACTTTCACAACTCCAGTCTTCTCTCTTCCTCTCTTTTCCCATTCCTATTTTTCCTGCTGATTTAACCACTTTTTCCTCCTTCCATTTTATTCCTCCTAACGCTCTCTCCTTTTGCCCCTAATTTCTTCCACCGTCTCCACTTCTTTCTCCCTTTTCCCTCTCTTTTTTCCTTGAGTGTTCTTTTAATTTCTTGTTCCTTTCCTCTCCCTTCCATTTTCCCTCTTCCTATCTCCCTAATTTCTTCCACCGTCTCCACTTCTTCCTCCCTTTTCCCTCTCAGTGTTCTTTCAATTTCTAGTTCCTTTCCTCTCCCTTCCATTTTCCCTCTTCCTATCTCCCTCATTTCTTCAGCCTTCTTCCTTTCTTTTCTCAAATCTTTCATTCTTCTCCCTCCCTTCCTCTCTTTATTTTTTTTTTGTCCTTCCTTCTACCTCTTTCTGACGTCTTCTGACCCTCATTTCCGTCTTCTTTCCTTCCTTCCTTCCTTCTTTCTTCCTCCCGCTTCCACCAATCACCTTTTCTCCTACCTCCCTCATGTCTTCACACCTTTCCTTCCTTCCTTCCTTACTTTCCTTCCTTACTTTCCCTCCTTCCTTACTTTCCTTCCTTACTTTCCTTCCTTCCTTACTTTCCTTCCTTACTTTCCTTCCTTCCTTACTTTCCTTCCTTACTTTTTTTCTTCCCCAATCTTCTACGCACCTCCCTAACTTCTTCAGACCTTCCTTCCTTCCTCCTCCTCCTCCTCCTCCTTCTTTCTTCCAATTGCCTGCACTCCTCACTTCCTTCAACCTCCCTAATTTATTCAGATTTTCCTTCCTTCCTTCTTTCTTCCTTCCTTCTGCCTTTACCAACCACCCTTCCTTCTACCTTCCTAATTTCTTCAAACCTTCCTTCCTTCCTTCCTTCCTTCTTTCTTCCTTCCTTCTGCCTTTACCAACCACCCTTCCTTCTACCTCCCTAATTTTTTCAAACCTTCCTTCCTTCCTTCCTTCCTTCCTTCACTCTCTTTCCTCTTCCCGTTTTCACTTCCTTCCTTCGTTCCCTCCTTCCTTCCCTCCTTCTTTCTTTCTTCCCTCTGCTTTCCCTAATCACCTTTTTCTTCTACCTCCATAATTTCTTCAGACCTTCCTCCCTGCCTTTCCTCTTTCTTTCTTCTGCCTTCACTAATTACACTTCAAGCCTTCTTTCCTTCCTTCCGTCTCTCCCTTCTTTCTTGCTGCCTTCACTAATCACGCGGAACCACCAGGCCTAGCAAAATCCCCTCCTCCTTCCCCCCCCCTCCCCCCCGCAACCCCACCCTTTCCGAAGCACCTGAGATTAACCTGAGAAATTCCTGCAAGACTAATTACCGTGTGAGGAAGGATGAGGGAGGGGGGGGGGGGGTCGAGGCGGCAGGCAGGTAAAATCAAGGGGAAGAAAGGGTTAGGTAAGCAAGGGGTGAGAGAGATAGGGTTAGGGAAAGAAGAGGTAAGGGAAGCAAAGGGGTTGAGAGATAAGGTTAGGGTAAGAAGAAGGTAAGGGAAGCAAAGGGGTGGGGAGATAGGGTAAGGGTAAGAAGAAGGTAAGGGAAGCAAAGGGGTTGAGAGATAAGGTTACGATAAGAAGAAGGTAAGGTAAGCAAAGGATGGGGAGATAGGGTAAGGGAAGAAGGAGGTAAGGGAAGCAAAGGGGTGGGGAGATAGGGTAAGGGTAAGAAGGAGGTAAGGGAAGCAAAGGGGTGGGGAGATAGGGTAAGGGTAAGAAGAAGGTAAGGGAAGCAAAGGGGTGGGGAGATAGGGTTAGGGTAAGAAGAAGGTAAGGGAAGCAAAGGGGTTGAGAGATAAGGTTAGGGTAAGAAGAAGGTAAGGGAAGCAAAGGGGTGGGGAGATAAGGTTAGGGTAAGAAGAAGGTAAGGGAAGCAAAGGGGTGGGGAGATAGGGTAAGGGTAAGA